>NC_056741.1:1070581061-1070838561 GCF_019279795.1 Protopterus annectens | reverse complement strand
TAGTACATGTTACTATTCATATGTTTCTGAGAGGCATATGTATACATTTGCAAGTATACATATTTATGAAATGGACACATACTTGATAACTACTTATATGCATGTATGTGTGATGTGTGGCTATGTGAATATAAGTATGTACATTTATAGATATATGACTACATATCTGGAGTTATACATGGCCATGTATATGAACAATCGCATACGGGAGGTACCTGTACCGTTTGTATACAGGGGTTATATGCATCATTACGACGAGGAACCTGGACGGGGTATACAATTTGTGGACATGTACTATTTGGGAGATGGCTATGGGGAAGCTTCATGGGAACATGTGAATGGTATAAATTCCCGATAATGCATGTGGGGAGACGTGCATTACGATCAGGTGTTTAATCCCAAGTCGTAGGTTCTGCAGGACCAGCTGGAGGCTGAGCAGGGTTGTGGGCAACTACTGCTAATGCAGCTTGTGCCCAGTTGTCTATGGGGCTGGACATCGTGTCGTGCCACCAAGTCTAATCTTTAGAACAGACACTTATCCCATGAGGGATGGCCAAAAATTTTGGACACCAGTAACTCCCATTCTTTTGGCTTTACGAAAATGAGGGAGGGTTATACATGCAAGGGATACCTAGTTTGCAAGCCTGAAACTGCCTAGGGTGAGACTGCCTACTAGATATGGGTAGGGGGCACTAAGTGCAGATATGGCTGTACCAAGCTAGCAGCCCGAGTATGGGTAGTTTTGGTGGACGTTCAGCAAGGGGGGGCTGTGTGCTGTGGAGGGGATGATGGGTATTCAATTATGTATTCAGGTGTGTTGGGGTTGGATGGCTCAGTTCAGGCCAGACCATTATGTGGGTGTGAGCCGGTAACGTTTCTGTACATGTGTATCGCACATTTTAATGTTCATATGTTTGTGGGATTGTGTTCTGCAGTATGGCCTGTCAGGGTGTATTGCAGGTGTGAATGTATGTTCTTTGGTTTCCTTTCTGATTCACCCACTACTCCCTCGTACACCTCCAGTTCACCTATTGTACATCTGACCCAGTCTCCCCTTGGCGAATTATTACATTACCCACCACCCCTCCCCCCCATATTCCACACACACCATCCATCCCTTCTCTGGTTTATGGCCCATGGCACAGACAACAGAACACAATGCATACTCTACATATCTCTGGTACCAATATGGTTGTGAGGACAACCCTAGCATATTTGATCTTCCACATGCTGTACTTCACGCACATAGGCACATGCAAATACTTATCTTTCATGACATGGTAGGTAGACCCAGGTAATACCCATTCATCTTTGGGCCATCTGGACAAGGACGACTTGGAATGCGAATGGGTAGTTATTGAGTGAATGCTCTGACCATTGGTAGGGTTGCCACCTTTTCAATTGGCCAAAGTGGGACATTTTCGGGACACACATCAGATTTTACAGGCCGACACATACCCATGTTCAGTACAAAGGATAGTGCTTTACTTTTATGCCTAAGTGAAAGCTTATTCTTGTAGCAGTTTAGTTGCTTATTCTGTTTCTTGTAACATTTAGGTATTTTAGATACAGAAATAACTATTTTATGGAACTATTACATAAAATATGGGACATAATTATGTCCTACAATCGCAGGACATTTGCCATTTGTAATATTTTTGGTAAGGACACAACTGCCCAGAGAAGGACTGTCCCTCACAAAGTGGGACAGGTGGTAACCCTAAACATTGGGCTAGGCTTAGCAAAGGGCAGCGATGCACAAACACTCTGCGTTTCACTTCCACTTGGTATAACAATCAACACTACAATGGAATATGGACACGGGGTTTTAAATGTTATTTGTTCGAGGGACAAGGGCTCAATATTCAGCTACGTACCTTTGTGTTTACTTTTTATTTTGGGTGTTCACGAAGCTGTCTTGTATGCTTTACATACATTTAAGTATCCACAGACACTGACAGGAGTGATTACTATTAGAGGCAGGCTGTACTAGTCAGCATTTTAGGTTGCATGTCTGCAGCCAACATGTTCATGCCTCCGTGCAACGCTTAGACACGCCCCCTGCACTCGCACACGTTTTCTATGCACGTGGATGTTGCGGCAGCGCACCTTCATTAATATGCATGTGGTGCTGCTGCGCCATCTCTATGCTGCACGGTCAGCACAAGGCTAACGCCATCCTTGCACCGAGCTTCATGAATCCCGGGGAGAGTGTTTGTGATAGATATAAGGACTTAAAAAAACTACCTAAAATGCAGAATTTACAGAGTTAAAAGGGAACAGGACTTTTCAACAAAGTTCATGGGTGACAAAGGAATTTCATAGTCCTCATATTTTTGGAGGACACCTTTTCAAGTTGTGTACAAATTATCTGCCAGACCACTGCAGGAATCTCCTGTCAGGCCAGTATGTTGTACTTTGAAGTGTGTCTAAAACCCTCAAAGTATTCCATTAGAGTGCCCCTCTAGTTTCTCCATTTTGGAATACAGGTTTCAGGACTTACATTTCAAAAGAAATGTTAGGAAACAATTGTATTTTTACTGTATTGTCATTATTATGGTACCCTCTCCCTTGTCATTTTTATTTTCCATAATTCTAGTAACTAGAGAGTCTGCACAATCACAATAAAATAGATAGGGGGTAATACTGAATGACTCATTTCCTGCAAATGAAAACGTTTCTGTAACAATCAAAAATACAACTAGCTGTTAGGTGGCTTCTACAGGTTACGGAATTATCTCACTCCCTATGTACTCACAGCCTCATTCCTATTCCCTAGACTGTTTTATATACTATATACTATATACTATATACTATATACAGGCTCATCTTGGCAACATAACTAAGCATGAATATGTCAATAAATTTGTTTAATTTTAAAGTTAGTGCCTAGATCACATCACAGTAGACTCAGTAGTGTTGTTAAACTGGCCTTCATTAAGATGTGATTGATTATTATTATTATTATTTACCATAATAAACCAACCAGTTTCTATGCACTTTTCTCACATCCATGAGTCATCACTTCAGTGAGTATTATATTCTCATTAAAAAATGGAGATCTGATAGCACAATCCTTGTAGAAAGAGTGGATAATTTCTTTAGTGATGTTCTGCTCAGAAACTCTGTTGAATAGCATCAAACTATAGTTTTATGGTATAGCTGTCAAATTAGTTTAAAATAGCACTGTGTTCTCAAATCACCTTAATGATGATCATGAAAAAGGGGTTACAAGTACTAGAGTACAACACTAAGAGTGTATGTTTCTCTGAATGTAATAATCTTTCTGTCCCAAGTCCATATCTGCTGTGTTTTCTTATTAATAACAAAACATGTTCTTACTGTATGACTATTTATTGTGACAAAACTTTCTAAAGCAATTGTTACTTTATTTCTTCATGATGTATATCATCTTAGTACTGAGCACTGGCTACAACATATATCTTGTGTTTTCTGTACAATGAAACTCTAAATATTACCATTTATGTGCATGATGTATATATTTCTGCTGTATTGTAACTTTGATGTTTGCATGCTCTTAGATTCATAGATTCACAGATTGTTACTATATATGATATATCATAAATCATGATATATCATGGGGATTTTTTCCCTAGGTCTCTTAAGAAAATGATTCTCAACCCAGCTATACACCCCAGCTTTCAAAACATAGAAAGGATAGATAGATAGATAGATAGATAGATAGATAGATAGATAGATAGATAGATAGATAGATAGATAGATAGATAGATAGATAGATAGATAGATAGATAGGCAGACAGACAGACTAACAGATTGATAGGCAGGTAGAAAGACAGACAGACAGACAGACAGACAGACAGATAGATAGATAGATAGATAGATAGATAGATAGATAGATAGATAGATAGATAGATAGATAGATAGATAGATAGAACAAAGTGGTCTTCAAGTATATTTTCATTATGTACAGTGTTACTAAACATTATTATTAATTCTACTTAGACTACAGACTGCATGCTTTCCTTGTTGAAGGCAGTTTTTTTATCATTTACAATAACTGAAATGCAAATGTCTTGGTTGCACCCCAGGTACAGATATTACTTGTTCTGCTTCAGGAAACATCTCAAGAACAAATTTACAAGTTCTTTCTGGTTGACTCCTTTGTGTTATTATTCTGGTTGAGACCACCAGTTATTTGATGAATTATCTTTAATCCAAGGCCTTCAGGATTTCTATGGTTGAGACAGTAGCTTAGCTTGATCACTTTTTAATACCATTGGACAGCTTCTGCAAAAGAACAGTTCTGTTTCATGTAGTTCCACAACACCTATCTGGCTTGCTGTCATATGGCAGCCAGGTGTAGTGGGTCATGTAGCTATGATGTTGTACATTTCCTAATTTAGAAAGTCCATGCTTGAAAAGTGAGCTCTTATTATGAAAATTCACCTAAGCTGAGAAACGATCTTAGACTCCACTTTCAGAGAGTCACTGATGAAGTCAGGTTGGATGTCTGTGCAAGCCTTCTCAGGTTCTCCAGTAAAGAATGGGGCCACCAAGTTGGCCCACTCAGTCACTGGCCATCTTTTTTTCAACTGCACACTAAAATGTCATCAGGAATGCTTTAACATCATTTACTATTATTTCTTAAATAAAGTGGCTGGTCCCCATTAGGTTCTGATAACTAGATGCGCACCATTGGTTATCTCTTCTAACTATCAGGTGGAATGTTACTCAGAATGAGCTCCTGTAGCAAAGCAATCTGTTGGGTCAGAACATCAGTACTTTAGTGCTGGTCTTGGTCATTTACAATATATGCTTTTGTGAAGCATTTTGGCTCCACTGCAAACAAGTTAGTGCCTGGTGTAAATTGCACTTAATTTGTACCAAGGACTTAAGGGTTTAGTCTGTTTTTGAAAAAAAAAATGTTGCAGTACTGACCAAAAGCATCATAGCATGTACAAACATGCCAAACGTCTCCACCAATATGATAAAATTGGTAGCCTGTCCTGGGATATTATCTTGTTTCACAATGCCAAATACACCACAGCCTCAGTCTTTTGGATAACCAACATGCCTTTATTTCAAGCATAGTCTTAAGTTCTTTCATTAAAAAGGAAATTGCAAAAACAGTTGCTTTCGCTCAATGAGAAGGTGACATATAAAGTAAAATAAAAAGCTCACTGGTAGTGATTGGTTACTATAACCATTAAAAAGAGTTGCTTTCGTTCAATGAAAAGGTGACATAAAGTAAAATGAAAAGCTCATTGGTAGTCATTGGCTACTATAGCCATTAAAACAATTCTCAAGATACTTCATTCATTCTTTGGTCAACCTGATCTGTTTATTCTTGCACATACAGTACAATATATGTTGACTTCCTTGTACTTGTGTATATGCATATTTGTTTGTAAATTAGGTGTGTGTTTGTGTGTGTGTGTGTGTGTGTGTGTGTGTGCGCACACACACACACACACACACACACACACACACACACACACACACACACACACACACATATATGTGTCTGCTGTCATATGCTGTACATTCTTATCTTTTGTACTGTCTGCATGAGTATTTGGAAGTTAATTTAACATTTTAAATGGACAATTTGAGCTGTTCTCTTTTAAACTTTGTTTTTTTTTTTTTTTTTGTAAGGGGCAAACCCCCCCGCCCCTACAACCTCTGAACTTACATGTATGAATTCCGTACCTCGGAAAAAAGAGAATATTCCAGGAAATGGTCATCTTGGGCTTAATATATTTAAGTCCATTTTTTTTCGGCCATTCAGTGTTTGTATTTTGTAAATTTCTCTAGCAGGTCCCGACATTTCAAATGGTTACTGGCTGAGCCACTTTAATATTACTGTTTACAATTATATGTGTCTCTGGTACACCAAAATGAATGAATAAATGAATAAATAACACTTTCTTCACTTTGATGGACAATTGCTAAAGCTGTATATATTTTACAAAAGCTGTTGCTTATGGGATAGATAATGGAGTAAAATGGTCAAAAAGACTTGATGAGTGGATTTTGTCATGCGATGAGATGATGGAAGTTATTGCAGCTTAGACGATAAAGTTATGTTTGCAAGAAGACATTTACATTTTTAAATGACCTTTCAGCTAAATAGTACTTTTTCTGTGATATAAGCTATTATATCTGTGTAAGAGATCACACAGAGCATTTCTGACTTAATGCCACACCTTTCTCATTATCTTAGCACTTAACCCTACATAGCAACAGACACAGCTGACATAAACACAAAGACAGTCAACTCATTGTCGGAGCTACACTTGTTCACAGTTTTGGAAAACAGTATGAGCCACCTAATAGGTGAATATTCATAAAAAAAAAAAGTGAAAACAAATGTGTTACTGGGAAATTTAAAGGAACTACTGTGTGCCAAATGTTGAAAAGACAGAAAATAAAATAAGGGCACAATGTTAATCATGGCATAAGACACTTCACTGATCCAGATCTTATGGAGCATGGTGTAGTGAAATCATTTTTAAAAAAATGGACCCTTTGACTCCAAGACTACCTGAAAGTAAATATAATTATTTTCAGTAACACTGGACCATCTCTGATTTGTTGTTTTCTCTTTTAGTGGTACAAACAGAGTGGGGAAAAGAAGCTGCAGCAGAAACAAGTTGGCTTCAGGTGCAAAACTACCAGGGACATGGGTATAAATTAAGTGCTCAGTGCCTTTAATAAATTAGTACAAATATAAACCACTTTAAGAAAAAAGATATTATAAAAAATACTTAAGGAAGAAAAGCTTCCATCGTCTAGCAATCTGCAATAAGCCTTTAAAGACTAACACACCAGTTACAAAACATACATTTAAATACAAGTACTAAATCACCTGAACATTAATTAAATCATTCAAATCTATAGAAACAATATAAAAAGAAGTAGTACCTATAAATGTTGTTGTTGTTGTTGTGTCTTTCGGCTTTTCCTGGTTAGGGGTCGCCACAGCGGAACTCCAGTCTGCTAATGACTGGCAGTAGATTTTTACATGCCGAGCTGCCAGCTCTGATGCACAACCTTCAACGAAGGTACGCCCATTCATGCATGTCTCCACGCAGAAGATGCTCTAGCTGAGAATCGAACCGGACAGCGTCTTACTGTGAGGTGACAACGCTACCGCAGCACTACCACTGCAGTTCAAATAGTACCTATAAATATAAATATAAATATAAATATAAATATAGCAACAAACATTGAAACAGATTCCTATAAACACTTTAAAAGCATAAGCCTTCCAATCTAATTCATTATTTAAACCTCCAGATTTTAATGTATTCAATTTTAATCTTCTTCTTTTGGCTTCTCCCGGTTAGGAGTCGCCACAGCAGATCACCTGTCTGCTCATGATTGGCAGTGGAGTTTTATGGTGTCGATTTGCCAGCCCGGCACCCAACCTTCCACAGAAGGCACACATACATACACACACACCTAGGGCCTATTTAGAGTGTCCATTCCACCTACAGCATGTCTTTGGGATGTGGGAGGAAACCGGAGCACCTGGAGGAAACCCACGCGGCTACAGGGAGAACATGCAGACTCCGCACAGTGGGCACCCCAGCCGAGGATTGAACCAGAGAGCCTCTTGCTGTGAGGCAGCAACGCTAGCTGCTGCACCACCACAGCTGCCCTAATGTATTAAATTTTAATATTATTTTAAATTTATTTCTTCAATAAAATAGTAGCAATACTATATTATTTCAAATTTATTTCTTTAATAAAATAGTAGCAATACTGAGTTTGTTCCTCACATTTGAAATAGCATGTAACAATACATTAGCCCTAATCGTATTACATTTCCATTACGTTGTCTCATATTTGGCCAGATTCTATAATGTTGGAATCAGCTGCATTTCACTGATATCAGCTCAGAAGTTCTAGTAAGCCTGTAATAGGTAAATATGCCTTAGTGAACTTAGAATATCTCTGCACATAACAGAGTTTCTCTGCAGCAATGGTGCACTGTATCTCAACCACAGCTACTCTGTATGTCATGACAACTGTCTCATAAACTGTGATGTACATTAGCAAAGACATGACATTCATAAATACATATCTACAACAATCTCACCAGTAAGCTTAGAGACATTTACAGGATATCTTTGTAAGTCATTTATTAGAAAAAAATGTAGTTGCATGCTCTTACAGATTCTACCAGAATCTGTAAAGTTTCTGATAAAAAGTTAATAAAGGCAAAGGGCAATCATGGCCACATCATCGCAGCTAACAGTAACTAACAATGCAGGACATGTGTGGAGAAATAGGGAGATAGAAAAGCATAGCTGGGGTACTGGTGAAGAAGATGGACACCGTCAAAAGATTTTAATACTCTTAACATATACTGGAAGAATCACGCAGATAAAAATAAGCAAAAAGGTTTATTTTACATGCATGGAGACATGCTACAAAGTACATGGTATGTCAGCAGTCTAAATTTTGTACACTTCACATGGGTTTTTATACCCTTCCCTGCACGTACACAGTGGCTGGTTACTTGACAAGGAATTTCACTCAAGGCTATAATTCACATCCTGGAGCCTTAGATGGTTAGAGGTCAGGCACAAGATAAGCTTGTGCCTGGATCAAGGTATCATCTGTGCATTCCTCTTCGGTCAGCAAATTCTTTACAAGAAAAACAACTTATTTTAGCTTATTTCTTTGCACGCAATGCAGTTTCACATTTTAACCCTTACTATACATGATACAAAGATGTTGAACACAAAGATTCTTACTACATTTCCCCCCTAACAACACTTTGTATCATCAGTAATACATTTTATTCATACAGTTTTTCGCATGACTCATGTTCTGTATATTCAGAATAATAAGCTTTAGTTGCATTGGCAGACAATACATTTGATATTATCATTCGGATGCAAGGAATGCAGCAACAACCCAACAGTAGGAATATAATGGCACCAACACATATAGCAATTAAGACATTCATAAGTACTGTTCCCCAATTTCCAAACCAATTTTGGAAAAAGTCAGTTAATGGATTTTGTCCTGGTTTTGTAAGTTTAGAAACTTGTTGTAGGATCTCCAGATGGCTGTTAATGTCATATTCGTTGTCTGTAATGAACGTGCAACACTCGCAAGTACCTCCTTTCACCGCTAGGGTGAAATCGAGCACCATACAATTCTGCAATGCTACAGTCCTTATTGCAGTTAACTCATCTGTCACCAATTCTAGCGCAGAAAAAGTTGCATTGCTCAGAGTTTCTAACAGTTTTGACAGTTTTCTGAGCTCCCAAATGGATTTTACTGTCCCATACGCTGGAAGAATACCAGCCCAGGAAATAAAATCATCGCCCAAGTCCATGTATGATAGCCCCTTGCTGCTACTATGGGCCAAATCATGGTGATAGATCCAGGATGCATCAACGTTACCTATGGGATTAACAGGTTTATTAACAGCACGTACATTTCGTATTTTACCTTGGGGAAGAGAAAATGTATGTCTTATAGCTGGTGCTAAATAACCCAAAAAACAACTGCCTGACCAATTCCTTGGTAACCATTTGTATGCTTTTCTACCACAGATAAAATAACAATCATTTACTTTGTGTAATATTGACTGGAACAGAGTGATTTCCTTTGTCTTGCAGCCCTTTAAACAAAAGGTCATACACAGATAACATTATTTCAAAGAAACTTGTGTCATTAACAAGCCCTGTACTATTAACAAGCACTCTTATAGGCTTGAAACTCGTTGCACAGTGCCCATCTATTGTACAGTTATGAATTATGGTTACATTACACTGACTCCATCCAACCTTACAGTTCCATTCTGGCGACCCATGAGGGGTAATGCTATTTTATCCTTTAAGGCTACATTTGAAGTTTCAAATAGTAAATTAGTCCATGTATCATTTGCCCCCAAAGGGACTGTACCTAACATTAGACCACCATGTACAGTAGGGATAGTCGTGCATATCCAACAATTTGAAACATTAAAAGATAGAGCATATGCATCATCTCTCTTTACTTGGCTAGTCCTGTCTGAAAAATAAAAACGGCCAAAACAGAAAAGTAACAATCACACTTATTAACAACAAAATTAGTTTGGAATGCTTTTGTGGGAAGGGCTGCTCCCTTCCGGTATTTTTCTGCATTGCTACAATAGTCAGATATTCATACAAAACAAGATTACTACTAATCAGTGTTCCTCAGGGGAACTCAAGTTTTTGCACAGTTCAAACTGTTTTACCAGTTTACAGTCTGTCAGATGGATCCACGATGTTCTTTTTTTTTTATTCGGACTGCTGTAGGTGTTGCTATCAAAACCTGGTATGGACCTTCCCACTTGGGGAGACCCACGTCTTCCTCTTGACAATTTTAATCCAAACCCAGTTCCCGGGTTTTGCTTCCAGGATCCTGTTGTTCTTCTGATCTGAAAAGCAATCATTCGTTAGAGAAGTGTTAGTTCTGGTCAGCAACAATTTCCTCATGTAATCTGCTATCTCTTCACCCCCCTCACGTTCCGCAGGCAAAAATTTTGCCACTGCGGGACGTAATAAGGTCTCCCGTATAATAGTTCAAATGGTGTGACCCCTTTTGAGGTGGGAGTGGTACGCATAGACAGGAGTGCCAGAGGTAAGCAGTTTATCCAAGACTGATGTGTCTCGGCCATGAGTTTACATAACTTGCCTTTGAGAATGCCATTATGGCGTTCAACCAACCCTGCTGACTGTGGGTGGTAGGCACAATGGTGTTTTAACTCGATCTGAAAAACGGCGGCCAGCTTTTGAATAACTTGGTTTACGAAATGTGTGCCATTATCAGAATAGATGCATGTAGGTAGCCCAAAATGAGGGATAATGTTATTTGTAAGGGCCTTGGCTACCGACAGTGCATCTGGGTGTGCTACCGGAAAAGCCTCAATCCATTTTGTAAAAGCGTCAATAATGACTAACACAAATCGCTTTTGTTGAACAGGAGTTAGTTCAATAAAATTCATGCAGATTGTGTGAAATGGATACGGAGGCAGCGGAAAAGCTGCTGGGGTGATCCGCACCTCACCACCATGGTATCGTGCACAAAGCAGGCATGATAAAAAAAATAGTTTAGCGTACGCTATAAAGCCCTTGGTCCAGAAAATTTGCTGGATCATTTGAACCATAGCAGCAGGGCCCAGATGCGATGGGCCATGCATCACTAATGAGGCATACCTAAAAAGGTTTGTTGGCAAGACATACTTATCATTTGGACCTACAAAAACTCCCTGCTTTTGAATAGCCCCATATTTAACCCATCGCTGTTTTTCCCGAACTGTACTAAGTTCCTGCATTACCTGTAAAGTTTGTAGATCAAATTTATCTGTAGGGTAAAGTTTCTTCTGTGTGGTCTCGAGTGCAAACGTAGAGGTTAAGGCTATACTTTTTGCAGTTTTGTTAGTCAGTGCATTTCCAAGTAGTACTGGATCCTTGGCATTCGTGTGCGCTGCGCACTTGCAGATGGCCAGTCCCCGTGGCAGTTGGACAGCTTGTAAGAGGCTAAGGATTAAATCCTTGTGGGTTATTTCCTTTCCTGAGGCCGTAACCATTCCCCTATTTTTCCATTGCTGTGCAAAGACATGGACTGTGGAAAAAGCATACTGACTATCTGTGTAGATAGTAACTGCCTTATCCTTGGAGATGGTGCATGCTCTGGACAAAGCAATCAATTCGGCCGCTTGTGCAGACAGGTTCCTGGGGAGGGGTTTTGCCTCTAGTACCATAGTCTCAGTTGTGACTGCATACCCCACTTGTGTGATACCTGCCTCATTTTTACGTGCTGACCCATCTACAAACAGGGTCCAATCTGAATTTGCCAAAGGTTGGTCCTTAAGGTCTGGTCTTGGTAAGACATTAGAGTGTATTAAATCTAAACACACGTGAGGGGCACCATCGTCAGCTGTAGGTAACAGCGTGGCTGGATTAAGAGTGGTGCATTGCTCAATGGTCATGTGTGGTTGTGATATTAGCGTTGTCATGCAGGATAAGTGTCTGCTAGGAGAGAGAAAGGTAACTTTATCCTGTAGTAGTATTACCGCGACAGAGTGCGGTACTTGTAAGGTAAGATCATGAAACAAAACTAGGGTTGCAGACGCTTGCACAGCCTGTGCGACTGCGACTACTGCTTGTACACAGTGTGGCAAAGATCGTGCCACTGTGTCCAATTTACTGGAATAAAAAGCTAATGGTCTCAACTTATCCCCATAAGTTTGCAACAGAACCGATGTCATAAAGCCCTGCTTACAATCTACTGTCTGAACAAAGGGTTTTGTATAGTCAGAGAAGCTAAGTGTTGCAGATCCTGCTATCAACTGTTTTACCCTAGTAAATGCCTGTATTGCCTTATCCATCCATTGCAGCGCGTCATGTGCTGCCATGGGAAGTGCGAAAATAAGTTCTGAAAGTGGACTTACTTCCTCTGCATAGTTGGGAATCCAACTACGACAAAAATTTGTTATTCCTAAATGACATCATTTCTTTTTTTGTGCTGGGCATTGGTGCCTGTAAAATAGCTTCTTTTCTACTGTTATCTAGTTGTCTACCAGCAATTGAAATGGTATAGCCTAGATACCGTACTTCAGTTTTACAAAATTGTAATTTAGATTTATTTACCTTATGTCCCTCTTTCACCAAAAAATGCAATAACCGAATAGTTTCAGACTCACAGACAGCCTCCGTGGGTGCAGCCAGTAAGATGTCGTCCACGTACAATAGTAGATGACAGCCATGCTCTGGTTGAAACTGTGCCAGGTTTGTCGACATTTCTTGCGAAAAGATTGTAGGGCTTTCACAATATCCCTGCGGTAGTCGTGTGTATGTGTACCACTTGCTCATAAACGTAAAAGCGAACCAAAACCTACTATTTTCCTGTAGGGGAATAGAAAAGAATGCATTACTAATGTCAATGACAGAGAAATACTTATCCGTGAGAAGGATATCATTTAACAAAACAGATGGATCTGGGACCATAGGAGCCCTTGGCACTACAGCAGCATTTACAGCCTGCAGATCCTGTACCATTCTCCATGTCCCATCCGGTTTCCTTACTGGGAACAAGGGTGTGTTACACAGTGAATCTGTACATGGAATTAAAACCCCAGCTCTCAGTAGAGCCATGATCACTGGAAAAATGCCTTCTTCTGCCTTTTTACTTAATGGATACTGATGCTTATGAGGTCTAAAATCGGATTTTGGAGTTATTTTAACCTGTCCTGCTGTTTTCATTAGCCCAATGTTGTGCTGTCCTAGGGACCATAAGGATTTTGGTACTGAATGTAGTTTTAATTCTTTTTGTGGGGTCAGAAAGCATAGTCAGGATGGCATGTCTCCTGTCGGTGTTAACCGATCTTCTCGAAGATGTACCGTTGGTCTGACCTGGGTTACCCAATTTAACTTCTGTACCTGAACCCCCTTACCTGCCAGCTGTTCCGGTGTCATTTTTGACCAATCGGTAACCTTTTTCCCAACTATATACCATGCCGTCTGTTTTTCCCTAGTCACAGATACATGTGGGATTGAGGCATTTTGAAAAAGCTGTTGCATGTCTCTTGTGAGACTACAAGTAACTGCGGAGTTCCCTGCCCTGTCCCAATAAAGATTTTGTAATCGGATCCTGGTCACCTTGTGTTTAAAAAATTGTTCCTCATACTTGGGATTTGGTCCCACATTTTTCCTGTAATACATTGTACAGTGTAGTTGTTTGGCAGCCTCTGGTAACTGAATAGACGTACTATATTTGCTCAAAGCTAGGTTAGTTAACTCATTGGCCACGCTTTGTGGTCCTGTTTTAATAAGATCATTACTATACCAGTAATGTAAATCCCCTTGCCCTCCCTGCAACATTTCATCCTGGATTTTCATACGCTTAGCCAAGATTCCTGATGCAGTTGGTACATCATCTTCTTTATGGACAAAAAATGCACCTTTTGCACTCGAGCCACCACTTTCCTTTTTCGAAAATTGTTCCCTATGCCTCTTATTAGCTTCTTTTAACCATTTCTGTGCTTGAGGGAATCCCACCTTTACTGGATTTTTAACTTTGCCTCCTGCATCCCTACGCAGATCTATCACCAAATTTTGACATTCTGATCTATTTAAGTTACCACTAAATCCATAATTTGTCTTTCATTTTTTATGTATTTTAAGTTTTTTTTTTTCTTGGATGTAATTTAAACATATATTCCTCATCTTCAGTCCTTTTATTTAAGCAGCCCTTACTAGCACAACAACTGCTTCCTATTCCCATTTTTCTTATTTAAAAGAAAAACTGTTTCCAATTTTTCTTATTTAAAAGAAAAACTGTTTCCTTTTCCTGAGATCTCTACCGGTCTTTTGTAAAATTTAAACAAAAGAAATTCCTTTATGACTAGTCCCTTTGTTCTTTTTAAAAAGAGAACAATACAAAAAGAAAGAAAAAAAAAATGTTACGCTTACCTTTCTGCGGTTCTTTCGCCCCGTTCATCACCGTCCCACGGATCGAATCTAAGAGTGACTGGCCTCTACTTACGACTTCTTTGTCAGAGGTCTTTCCGTTCAATGGAGCCCGAGATTCGTTCTCCCTTTCCTGTACAGGTTTTTCAGTCCCTCTTATGCGATTCGTACCGTGAAGAGGTGGCCCCACAGTCTTGGGTGCCAGAAATGTCAAAAGATTTTAATACTCTTAACATATATTGGAAGAATCACGCAGATAAAAATAAGCAAAAAGATTTATTTTACATGTATGGAGACATGCTACAAAGTACATGGTATGTCAGCAGTCTAAATTCTGTACACTTCACATGGGTTTTTATACCCTTCCCTGCACGTACACAGTGGCTGGTTACTAGACAAGGAATTTCACTCAAGGCTATAATTCACATCCTGGAGCCTTAGATGGTCAGAGGTCAGGCACAAGATAAGCTTGTGCCTGGATCAAGGTATCATCTGTGCATTCCTCTTCGGTCAGCAAATTCTTTACAAGAAAAACAACTTATTTTAGCTTATTTCTTTGCACGCAATGCAGTTTCACATTTTAACCCTTACTATACATGATACAAAGATGTTGAACACAAATATTCTTACTACAGACACACAAGAGGTATGTTGGAAAATGAAAATCTGAGGGACAGTCAGAGGAGCATGTGCAATTTTTTTTTTTTGGTGGGAATAGACCTTTTTTCTTTGGAGAATAGAAGGAAAGGTAAAGACAGGGAAAGAGGAAAAGGCCAACCCAGCAGGTATACACACATAACAAATACAACTCTACATGAAATAAGGAAGGTAAGTTGCACAGATGGTACAATGTACAACATGGGCAATGGAAAGATGACAAACAGGGTGGAAATACATACCAGCCATGGTGAAATGCAAGAAATGCATATGTACCTATGCACTATTATGGTATGACATGTTGCAAACTGCATGGCAGTCCTACCTGGATGTGTATGAGCAATGGCAGTTCTGTGTTGCAGGGTTCACAGTACATACTGGATACTGATTCCAATACCTAAATGGTCTGTCAGCAATGCAAGTGTAAGCCAAGCAACAGCACAGCTGAATAAATGCATCCCATGACATGCTGGAGGATACCAGCAGAGGACACAACTGAATCTCCAGCCATGCAAATGAAAGGCAAACAACCAACCACAGTGCCAAACAGAAGTACTGTAGCAAAGCAACAAACTGGCTGTTACCTACACAAGTAGGCATACACAACCCAAAGAGACATGTAATGGAATGCATATGTTACAGACACAGACCATATCGAAGGCAACAAAGTTCACCAGTGGGAGTGGGGAGCTTTGAGCAGCCTATCTGTCCCTGGAGGAGTGATCTCAGCACAGAATCTTGTAGTTTATTGGCCGTTTTGGGCTAATTTCTAGCTCTTTCAAGTCCCCTGTATAAAAATCTGCTTTGGTGCGGTTTTGCGCAATTTTGCGCATAGCGCAGCATCAGGCAGCGCCGCTTATTCGGGCTTAAACCATTCTTGGCTCCACAAAGTCTGCTCTTCACTTTTTCCCTTAGATCTGCTCTATCTCTCAAAGTAAGGCCCCTATTTTCAATCTAAAGCCCTGCACTTGCTCATATAAGCAATTATATAAGTTAGCACTAGTAAACTAAAAGCACTACATCCTCATATACTCCCTTAGAGTACTCGGCCCCTATTGGTCCTTTTTGATCAGTATAAAGGAGTTACTTATACTTTTCTGGCATGTCCAAAGGTCAGTTGCTGATTACCTCTCCAGTCCAATTGGTGAATCTGGGAATCTTGAGGCAATGTTATAACTGCCTCATGTACACAGACAACCCTCTCCTCCTCCCAAAAAATACTAATATATGCGAGAGATGCAACCATATAGCCAAACTGGAGGCAAAGCTCTCTCAATGCAGTACTGGCGCAGTCAGTCAGGAGGAGAAGGAAACCACATACACCACAAATCCAGTCACACATAGACCTACCACAACAGCAAACCTAACACATAAACACACAAAAACATACTTGGGGGCTCTAAATATAAATCTGCCTAAGAAGAGACCTCCAAATCAGACATCCAAGCAACTGCTACCCCAAAACAAAACATGTGTAACACATACTTCACAGAGTTAGTGTGCCAAACAGTCACAGCCCTTAAGGCTAAACAACACACCTGATACACTGGTAATAGGTGACTCTATTGTCAGACACACTGACGTCCCACTCACAAGGCTGGACAAGGAGAAGGTCATGGTGAGCTGCCTGTCGGGTGCCAGGATCTGCCACATAACACAAGCACTCAGGTCACTCCAAAGCAAGTACAAATATGACTCAGTCATTGTCCATGCTGGTGTGAATGACCTGAGACGTACCTCCCTGGACTACATGAAAAGAGACATAGAGGAGCTCTCTGATCATGTAGCCCAGGTAGGTATGACCCTGACCTTGAGTAGCATCTTACCCTCACCAAGAATGATGCCACAAAATGATCAATTTTAACAATTGGCTAAAGTTTTGGTGTCATTCAAAGGAGATCCAGTGTCTGTCAGCCTGGGATGACATGCTCGACAAGCCATGCTGCTTCACTAGGGATGGCTTGCACCTGTCACCCTTGGGCTTTTGGATACTGGCAAAAGCTCTTGCCACCCCCATAGTGCCTGTTTTAGGCAAGGCTCAAAAGACAAACCCACCTCCATAGACAATACAAGGAAAAAGAAACTAAGGGTAATATTATTCAACGCCAGAAGTCTAAACCTCAAAATGCAAGCACTCAAGGCTCTCCTCAGTATGGAGAATATCAATGTCTGTGCAGTAACAGAGACCTGGTTCAAGGCTCCTGAGAGCACCCCAGCACTACCAGGTTATACCTCATACCATGCTTTTCGACCCACAAAACTCAGACCAAACCACAAAGGGAGGGGGAGTATCCATATTCATCAAAGATACCTACACCTCCAGGTTAGTGGCACTGCATGAAGCAACGGAGACCATCCATGTGCAACTAACAGTGGGCAAAACTGCCTTTCAGTTTGTAGCCTGCGACAGACCACCCTCCCAAACTCAGGAACCGCACTCGGCTTTCCTGAGAACACTGGAGAATATGAAGGTCTCTCCAAACACCATTTTATTGGGTGACTTCAACTACCCAAACATAGACTGGGAGCATTACTCAAGCCCCAACACCCTAGCCCAAAGGTTCCTAGAATTTATAAACTCAAATGCTATGGAACAAATAGTCACCACTCCCACAAGAGGGGAAAACATACTGGACCTGATCATCACAAACATGGGGACTCTATGCTCCACACCAGAGGTATACCCCTCATTGGTAAGATTGGACCATAAATTACTCTCTCTGGACATCCACATCCCGACCCCACCACCAGCCCAGACAACCACAGTAAAAAACTTCTCAAAAGCTAATTTCACACTTCTCAAAACCGAGGTGAAATCATTCAAAGCCACCGGGCCAGTGGAAACTATGGCCCAAACTGCGGAATCCTTTATAAACGCATTCTATGGACACCTTCAGGAATGCATGGATCATGCAATCCCAGACAAAATCAAGACCCAATCCACCAAAGGTGGGCGTCCTATCTGGTGGACCCCAGCCATAAATAAGCTATACAACAAAAGGAGGAAGCTACTACATGACAGAGCAAAATCCCTAAAAGGAAAGTCATCTCTGATCAGTACTAGCAAAAAAACTACGGTCCCTCATAAAATCATCCAAGGCCAGCTTCGGGAGAAAAATTGCACAGGACACTAAAGATAATCACAAGGCTTTTTTTAGTTATGTTAGGAACCTGGGTGGCAACTCCCAGATATGTTCGGAGTTAGTCCAAAATGACAAAAAATACACTGAACCCACAGACATTGCCAACATCCTGGCAGACAGGTTCAGTGCAAACTTCTCCCCCCCTTCCCCCCCAAAAGAGCAAATATCTATCCCAGCAGAGAGTTGTCTCCCTGACATCTCAGATGCTCAGGTGAGAGCTGCCCTCTCCAAAGCAAAAATCACAGCATCAGTGGGACTGGACGGTGTCCTGGGCTGCATCCTACATGAGATCCAAGAAGAGCTAGAAACTCATATAAAGTTACTGTTCATTCTCAGCCTTACTACAGGATATGTACCCAAGGAATGATGTACAGCAACAGTGGTCCTACTCCACAAAGGTGGTGCCTCAATGGACCCTGGAAACTATCGCCCTATAAGCCTGACTAGCCTGGTCTGCAAAGCTATGGAGCGGATCATCATGGAACTCATAAACAAAGACATTGGGGACCTACAGACACTGGATCCTACCCAATTTGGCTTTGTTAAGGGCAGATCCTGCCTCTTGAACCTGGTCAATTTCTTTGAAACAGTCACCAAGACCATAGATGAAGGAAAGGTAGTCAACACAGCCTACCTGGACCTTGCAAAAGCCTTCGACACAATACCCTAGTCGGGCATCATAAATAAGCTCTCCAGCCTAAATATCAACCCCTATGTCATAAGATGGGTTGCAAACTGGTTCAAGGATAGAACCCACATGGTCAGAATTGCGGGAGCTATGTCAGACTCTAAACCAGTTACAAATGGCATCCCACAAGGCTCAGTCCTGGGACCACTCTTGTTTGGTATATATTTTTCTGAGGTACAGGCTAATACGGGAGGACTATGGCTGACCAAGTTCGCCAATGACTGCAAACTGGGTGCCATAATCGACTCTTCAGCTGACACAAGCATCCTCCAAAAGGGTCTCACAGAGACGGATAACTGGTGCCAAAGCCATGGCCTAAAACTAAATGCCAAAAAGTGTATTACCACATAGGCAGTAATCCATTAAGTACAGAGGAAGTAATTAGGGACCTGGGAACCCAAGTTGATAGTAATCTCTCCTTTGAAAACCACGTTGCCAAAGTGGTTAGAAAGACCTTCTATATAGCCCACCTTATCATAAAGGATTCACATCTAGATCAAGGGAGGTCATTGTGCCCCTTTACTCATCAGTCATCCAGCCCATAATTGAATGCAATGCTCCATTTGGGATGTACCTTACTCGACACTTGCAGCAACTGGAAAGACCCCAAAAGTCTTATAAAAGTGGAATAAAATCCCAGTCCAGGTTAGGCAGAGTCCCTCATTGACTCTCTTCAAGAGGAATCTTGATGAGTGGATGGGAGATAGTAGGTTTACCCCAGGTATCACTTCTGTGTCACTGTTAGACAGAGGCACAGTATACTAACCTCGAAAAAAGGCATAGCAAAATTCATTTAAAATGGATGGCGAAAGCCAAACACACTCTGGCTAGGCTTATAAATGCCCTAGAGCAGATAGCCTAGTATGAACCTATGAACCTATGTAGTACCTCACCAAGAGGATCAAGGGACTCAAACAGATGACCTATGCTGCTCGGTTAAAGAAACTCCAGCTCTACTCAGTTGCATACCGCCTACTTAGAGGCGATCTGTGCCTGACATATAGAGCCATGTCCAACCCAGAATTAATGGACATGCTCCACCTCAAAAAATCCAAATCCACTAGAGCTTCGTGCTCAAGGGACTTAAACCTCAACACAGAAATTAATAGGACATGCTGGAGGGACAGATTTATAACCTAGAGGCTCCCAGCACTCTGGAATAGAATCCCAGTCCATATCAGGCAGAGCCCCTCACTGACTCTCTTCAAGAGAAATCTTGACGAGTGGATGGGAGATCATAGGTTTACCCCGGGGATCACTTCTGTGTCACTACCAGACAGAGGCACAGTAAACTAACCTAAAAAGGGCACAGTAAACTCATTTAAAAGAGTGGCTAGGCTTGTAAATGCCCTAGGGCAGATAGCCTAGTATCAACCTATGAACCTATGTATGATCTTCATTGGCCTAATAAGAAAATATTGGAAAGCAATACCAATACTCAGGCACTCACACATGACATGCAATAATATATGGTCACAAATCTATGATTAATGCTATATAAACAATATCAGGTTGTGCACATGAATTCCAACAATGTACGCTGGTTAATATGTAACACACAACTATAACAAGAACAAGGATTTATTGCAAGCAATAGCCAGCAACTTATGTGCATATCTCCTGCATCTTGTCTAATGGCCATAGATTTGGCACAAGTTGACCTTGTAACAAAACAACTACATGAAAATGGATGAGAATTCCAACAAAGGTGAACATATACCATGCATATATATAAGATATATAACACACCTACAAAGGATGAAGGGAGGTGAACAACATTGACACACATCAAGGAAGATAAGGCAGCAAAGCTCTCTTGGCAAACAATAAAGCAGGACAACAATTTGTAAGTGGACACATTGCAAATACATGTGTACACCACATAGGGTGATGTTGAGGTCAGCCTAAACTACTTTGAAGAGAGTGGCCAATGTATGTCACATGGACAGACTGCATTATCAATGTCAACAAAAATGGGCATGTGTAAATCACACACACACTATTGTGCATCATATAACAGCAACAGGCATAGCTAAGCAAACTAAGAATTGGTATCACATACACATGTATACTGTCATGCCAATGTAAAACAACATGTGGAAGAAACACCCGTGATTAGATATCACTGACTATGGGTATGACTGAGCAAAAGACAGTCCTGTGAACTTTACAACATATTAACATGAAGTCAGTGACTGCTCACAGTCTAAGGTACAATGGGGTTTCTCTTTTGATTGGAATATGTGCAGAGACATGTATATAAATCAGTGCAGATGTACACCATTTACCAAAATGTGCGAATTTATGTGAATAAAGAATGGA
Organism: Protopterus annectens; assembly: GCF_019279795.1. NCBI lineage: Eukaryota > Metazoa > Chordata > Ceratodontiformes > Protopteridae > Protopterus > Protopterus annectens. The sequence goes on along the minus strand of NC_056741.1, from coordinate 1,070,817,310 downwards.
TGTGGAAATGCAACATAGGCCAAAGAAGGCATACTGTACTGTGACTGAATAAATTATCATTACCATGGTGTATAAATTAATGGTACATTGCTAGTCTATGCATTCAGTAAAGGAGGACTGCTCCTATTTAGCAGACACATTTACATGGAGCAACAAGGCATTATCATTAACCAAGAAACAATCCAAAAGGAACTACGAATGACAAAACCCAGCAGGTAGATACACAGGAAATCCAAAAGTGGAAAAGCAGACAACCGACTCCACGGCAATGTAAATCACGAATAGTTTATTCCAACATCAAGTACAAACAACACAAAGAAGGATTGAGCGCTTTCGTCTCCACCCTGGAGACCTCTTCAGAATCCTTCTTTGTGTTGTTTGTACTTGATGTTGGAATAAACTATTCGTGATTTACATTGCCGTGGAGTCGGTTGTCTGCTTTTCCACTTTTGGATTTCCTGTGTATCTACCTGCTGGGTTTTGTCAAGGCATTATCATTGCTAGTACATGCCGTACACAATGCCAGTATGTCAGTGTGACAGCATGACAAGTGTCATCCAAAACACTCAGGCAAGGACATGTACTTCTGCAGAACATAGATGACATGCACAAATCATGCCCATACCGCCATGTTATATGTAGAATATGGGCAATGTGTTTGTGAGTTGCTGTCAATCCCACACATGTATACAGTGCAACTGTTGCAACAGTAGCAGTATGTTAATTACCAAAACACATGGACAGCTGAATGCCAAAGTAAAGTCGAATCCGGTAATGTGTGTCACACACCCATTGCAACATAATACTACATGTCACACGACATCTACAGTCTATGTTTCGATGTGTATCATGTAAGCATGGCAGAAAAAAGCTATGCATGCACAAGAGTGCCTATACAGTCCAATCACTTATATAGCAAACACCATGGTGGCAGCATTACACAAGTGGTTAACAGTGACAATACTAACAGTCCTGAGGGCCCAGCCTGATGGGAATAAACATCATGAATAATCTCCTGGGCTATTTACCTGAATGCGTCCCACATAGCCCGTGCCAGATTTTGGAAAAGATTCCCCATCATGCTCCTCATCTGTGTCTGAAAGACACCAATCATCACCTCACAGGTCTGTTCCTGACAATCATCTTGTTGGGGTGCTGGGCATTGTCTCCTCCAGGGTACAGCAGTAATGATGGCATATGCAGGTCCAGCTTCCTCATCACCATCCTTGTTTTTGTCATGGTTATCATCAGCTTTGATGGACTCAGGCAGTGGTCTGGCAAGCGCTCCTCTCTGACATCTGAGCGGTGAGCGTGAATTGATTCCATGCTCTGTCGAGGTGAATCACAAGACAAGAAAGAAAGTGTATATACATACTTGTTATTATATGACTACATAACATATCCACTGTAACTCAAGTCACAGGCAGAAAAACAGTCAGTATGAAATCTTAGAATATAGTATGACTGTAGTCAAATGCACCACCATATGCAATGTATGTCAATAAACAAAACCATAACAATGAAAACTAAATGTCTATCAGGTGACACATTCCTGTGAAAATCATAGCTGACATTAAACTGAAACTGAGATGCACATCAGCAATCTACCAAAAAATATGAGGAATAGCCAAGCCTCCCAAGCAAGCAGGAAATATGTATTACATTTTCAGAAATTAGTAAATCCAACATCCCTGAAGAATTAAAAAAAACAATTTATTAAGAATAATTTAGGAGCTTTCATCCTTTCACTGATCTGGACTTCATCACTTCTGACAATTTAATACATATTTCATGTTCGCTTCGGAGGCTTAGCTATTCCTTGTATATTTTTAGTTATTTGTTTAGAAGTTGTGAGGTTTGTTCCATTTTTGGTTATTTGATTACACATCAGCAATCTCACAAACAATATTTAACATCCCATTGACATGTGATGTCTGCATATGAGAATTAAAGTATATCAGCACACATTGCAGGTGTCATTAGAAACAGATTCTCAGGTGAAATGGCCTAAAATTATTATGTAGAAGAAATATAATAAACATATTTGCTGCTGTGGGATGGCTCCTCATGCATGCAATACATTCTCTCTGTCCTATTATCTATACTTATGGATATTTTCAATAGAGGCCCATGTCAGGACCACCGTATCCATGATGCAATGTGAGCAGCTTACTCCACGCCATACCACGGTATACATAACACAGCCTGCAACACAACCAAACTTTACACAAATATGGCCAACGATGAACACTGGCAACAGAATACAGCCAGCACACAAAGTAGCGTAAATAGAATTTATTGAATCAGCATAAAAGCAGCAAACCGCTTTTGGCAAAAGCCTTCTTCAGTGCAAATTCAAAAAAAAAATCAAATAATTGTTAGTTCATCCAGCTACAAATAAATAGATTTAACACATACAAATCCCCTCCAATAAAAATATTTCACATCCAATCATACTAGATCATTTAAACTAGGTGGAAACAAAGCACCTCATTTGACAATCCATATTTGTTCCTTTTTACTAAGGATGTCATGCCATCCCAACTTGTTAAATTGCAAAAACATATTCTGCCAATAGCAGTAACCCTGAAACTAGCAGTAGGGTGTTTAGTCATATGTTTATACAAAGCAATGGAAAAACAATCCCCCGGATTCACGAATCCTCCGTGTAAGACTTAATAAGTCTTACTCAGAGGCTGCAGTTGAACAGTATGACGTCAATGTGCCATGAATATGCATGAGGGCACGCTGACTCAACCGTAAGTCTTACACGGACCATGTAAGAAAGCAGGGGGCGTGTCCGACTGCTGAGCAGTCTAAATGTCCATGCCCCTACAAGTGTTTTAAAAGTAAAAAAAGCAGATACACAAGAGCGAGTCCGCTCAAATGTCCCTGCACCCAACACCACACTCCCTGATATTGTAAACCCCTATCACAGTTCTAAAATGCAAAACATTAAATTTATTTTTTTAAATTCCCAAAATAGCTGCCTGTATTTGCACGTGTGTGCCCATTGCTTAGCTAGAATTAGCAATTCTGACATGGAAGAGCATAAGAAAGAATGTTTATGCAAATCACACCAAATAGCAATAGCGTAATGATAGAGCGTTCGCACAAAGAAGAGGCATTCACGGTTTGAGTCCCACCACTCCCCTTCGTATTTATTTTTAAAATCAGTATATGAAATAATACTTGACAAATATGTTTAAATATTACTAAAAAGCAGTGAAATGGCCAATGTATCAGTGAACAAAATAAATATTTTAAAGGATCCTGATATAAAATTGCCTGCAGTTAAGCAGCGCTTCACCCAGTGCAATAGAGTTTCCCATAGTTTAATAGTACTTCACCCAGCGCAATAGAGTTGCCTATAGTTTAATAGCGCTTCACCCAGCGCAACAGAGTTGCCCATAGTTTAATAGCACTTTACCCAGTGCAATAGAGTTTCCCATAGTTTAATAGCGCTTTACCCAGCGCGATAGATTTGCCCATAGTTTAATAGCACTTCACCCAGCACAATAGAGTTGCCTATAGTTTAATAGCGCTTCACCCAGCGCAATAGAGTTGCCCATAGTTTAATAGCACTTTACCCAGCGCAATAGAGTTGCCATAGTTTAATAGTGCTTTACCCAGCGCAATAGAGTTGCCCATAGTTTAATAGCGCTTTACCCAGTGCAATAGAGTTGCCCATAGTTTAATAGCACTTTACCCAGCGCAATAGAGTTGCCCATAGTTTAATAGCACTTTACCCAGTGCAATGTGTTTACGTGGACGTGCATGCCGCACCAACCAGGGCACCGTAGGGCACCGAGGAGCAACGTAGAGCAAAGTTGCTTAAATGCAGCCACACCCCCTAGCCTGTCTGTATAGTATGAAAATAAAATGAGTGACAAGGTTCAAACCCAGGACTCTGTGCATCAGAAGCAAAGTACAGAACCACTAAGCCATGACAACATAGGGGAAACAGCCACTATTAACATTCATATACTTATGAATGGTAGTTTAACCATTACTAAGCAGGTCTGCAGTCAGCCGAGAATTTTACAAAATGGCCAATCACAAAAAAGTGCGGGAAATGCGTCATATTTAAGCCCCACAGGCGGAAATACACGCCATAACTGATTGTAGCTCACATCTGCAGTTAGAATGTCCGATGTCAGAGAGGGAACATGCTTCTAAGTGCAACGTTGGGGCATCGAGGAATCCAAATACATGGTTTGGCTCCTTGTCCACCATCACAAGTCAAGACTCCTGCAGGGCCAGTTCCAAGGGACGGAGTACAAGGCAGAGGCTTGGAACCGGTTAGCTCGTGACCTCACCAGTGCCACAGGTGTTCCGTGGACTGGTGAGCAGGTCTGTCACCACCATGCAGACCTGAAGAGACGAAAGCAGGACCGCCTGAACCAATGGATACAGGAGGCCCGTGGGATGAGGGATGCCCCACAACTGAGTATGTAGCCATGGAATGCAGTATGTAAGAATTGATAATGGAGTATGTATAACGGATAGGTATGTCTCAATATCCCTTCATTTACTTTACAGCTGCAGGTGACTGTGCTACGAATCAGCAAGCCTATGCTGATAGGCTGCTAATGCTGCGCCACCAGGCAGGTTAGTGATTATTCTGCATGTATTGTTATATAAAATATGGGAGAGAACATGAAAGAAAGTGTTGTAGTCCAATAATACAGCCATAAAATTGCCTGAATAAGTCCTCTGCATGTACTGTCAGATAAAAACGTCAGAGAGGCAGAAAAAGAGTGTAGTAACCCATTAAGAAAGGTAACATATGTCTGGAATAATATCTCTGTAGGCACTGTCATATAACACAAGTGAGTGAGCCTGAAAAAAGATTGTTCTAACCTATTAATAAAGGTATAATATGTCTTGAACATGTCTGCCATATACACCGTTAAAACAAATAAAGGAGTGAGCCTGTGGAAAAGTGTGTAATGTCATTAAAAAAGGTCTAAAACCCAGAGTGTGTCTGTGTCACAGAGTCTGAAATGCTGTTTTACCCTTGCATTATACAAACAGTACTGTTTGAAAAGGTGCTGGCAACCCAGAGTTGTGCAGTCCCATATAAAGTGGGTGATGGAAGTGCTAGTAGCTGTGAAACATATATACAGTCCACAATAGTCAGTTACTGGCTGGCATGAATAAGTAAACCTGGCACACGTGTAGCATGTAATTTTTCCCCAGAAATGTGAGTGTGTCAAGAAATGCAGGGTTCTGTACAAATTGGAGTGAAAATGTCATGTGAAAACATCCCAGATATGTAGATAAAGAAATATAAATGCAATCAAGAAATATGTAGCAGTAACATCTGCATCCTGGACAATTAGTATGTCAGATATAGGTCAGGCATATATTGAACTAGCCAAACCCATTACACAACCTAATGTATGGTGGCAAGTGTAATAATACAGGTAGGGGATATATACTTGCAGTCACTAGGAATGTAGTGTAGACAAAAAGGTCATTATAAAATGTTAACCGAGGTTTTTTCTACACCCTACTGTATGTGCATAAACCATGCAATTCCACACCTCAATGGGTATGTATAATCTTAAATATTTGTTGGGACATATGTCCTATTGTTCTATAAATATTTGCTTTCACATTGATGCATGTGCCCTGTTTAAACACCACAATCATGGTGGCCTGTTGCTACCAAACATCCCTGCATGCTGTTGGAATAACCACTGTGGTTCAATATATGCATGTGTTATGCTTGCTGTTCAACTGTTGTACCCTTGGTGTGTTGGGTTAATGGGAATATCATTGCATGCTGTTACAACTAATCTGGAATGCTGTTTCGCTTATGTTGTAATTAAACACACCTAATCACAGAATGTATGGGAAGGCCGGTCCCACGGACCCACCTGTCCCTCCTCAGCCGGCACATGCACCTGGCACCAGCAGGCCTGGTGCCCAGCCCGGGTTCCCCTCCTCCATTGGTCCTGTGCCACCTTCGGGTGGAAGCACTGCAGGGGATGGGGCTCGTCCCCCCTGTGCAAGCGTGGGCAGATAAGGGCCACCTGTCACCCTTCGAAGGGTCCCGGCTGTGGTGCGTAGGGAGATCCAGCGTTCAGTCACTGATCCCCTACGCCAGCTTGAGGCAATAGTGGCACATCTCACGGGTGAGCCTGTCCATCCTACGCAGCCCCCAGCACAGCCACCCTCAAGGCTGTGAAGGTTCAGTGGTGACTGCCCATGGGTGGGAATCTCAGTTCCACTGTTACTATCTGTGGGCTCATGGGCTTGCGATTTCCAAACATCCGACCCCGTCAATAGTGTTCACCCACCCCATGTGTCATACACTGCCCCTGTATGCGTCTTGTCTGTCTTGTCTGTTTACCTTCCCAACCTACCTCCCCAGACATACCTACTTCCTCTACCTCACTTCCCTCTCTCACCTGAAAAAAAAAAAAAAGGGCAATCTGTACCCACAAAAGAATTATGCCCCATACATAGCTGCCCATTTCGCACACATGTCCATTGGACAAACATGTAAGATGATAATTAGAATTGGCAGTACAACATACTTTGTTGTCCTCTCCCCTCTCCCAGCGGTGGAAGGTTTCAAATTTCACTCCAAATTCATTGCATATGCACAGCTGTTGCTGTTAAAGAAATGGGCAGCTATGGACCTTCCCTACACCTGTCCTGCACATCCCAAGCTTGTTTACCTACTGTGTGCCCCTCTTTGTGCCCCCTTTTTCACCACTTTCCTATCTCCTCTTTTTCTTTTCTTTAAAAGAAATTAGCACAGGGGTTAGCTGGAGTAAGCAATTTTAAGCAGTAGTAAGTGGGATTAAGCGAGTGTGTGCATGTGTACGCTTAGCTAAGCATCGCTATGCATCACGCAAACCCATGCAAACCCGCTTACAACTGCTTAAAAGTGCCTTAGTCACTCTATGGCAGGGCCCTTGTTCTGCTGAGCAGCAAAAGAAAAAAACCCTGCCAGTCTCGAACCCCAGACCATTGACACAATAGACTGCATGAATTACCCCTAAGCCACAGCAGATACACAAATAACTTGGTTCTGAAATAAATATATCATGCATTACAATAAGGGGATGTAAATGGAAATTAGGAATGGTATAAAACAAATCATTTTCTGTGGGTCTTTACCAGTAGTGGTTGTGGAATTGCATGACATGACTGTGAAAGGAGAACCAGCCATCCTAGCAGGGAATAATGTTACAGTAGCACCTTACAAACACCACACAGTATCAGACCAGGATTAATACTGGCCACAGGAATACAGTGCAATAACCACATGTGTATGGCAGTTAATTGTGTAAGTGAGAAAAAAGTACATACTCCCATGTATCCTGTGTTAGCATTTAGAGGGGTGTGTACATGTCTACACTGAGATGTGTGTACTGGAAGCAGCAACATTCAGGTTTAAGTACAACATGCATATAACTGGCTACAACCCTAGCATCAGATAAGAGACATATACCAACCTTCAGACTGACACAACAGTGTCCAGAGCAAACAAGCATGGGCCCCACCTTGAAAATCTGAAAGGGCTATGCCTACCTAACCTAGCATTTTATAGCAGTGGGCTGCAATCAAAGTGAGTAATGCAATCACCAAACAGCAGGCTGCATGCAATTACTGAATGGTGGGTAACAATTGGTGCAGAGGCTGTCACATGCACAAGTGCAGATACCTAGAAAAGCAGGCTGTACCTGCAGTCCAGACATGCAATTATATCATTGCAGGTGCTGTGAGATAGAGAGTGAGAGAGAGAGAGAGAGAGAGAGAGACACGGACACAGACACAGACTGAGACAGAGACAGAGACAGAGACAGAGACAGAGCAGAACAGAGTGAGAAACAGAGACAGAACATTGAATAGAGGGCGAAAACCAAAAAAACACCAATAAAAAAAAAAAAACTACAAAATCGTAACACACGGAGCAGGGAAATACTAAGGTAAGGTATGTAACTCACATGTATGTGTTGGCATGTTGTAGATGTTCCTGAAGAGTACTCTACACACTGCAAATCATCCATGTGTGGCAGCAGTATGTATCTATCTGTATCTGCACATGTGCACAGGGCAAGGGACATACTGCAACTGTTAGTGAAGGGTGGACAGATATCTGTCAGTGAAGGTTGATATGTGCATATATCCATGTAGGTCGTAGTGTGTGGCTTAGAAAAGAGCATGCAGTGCGCAGGAGCGACTGAAGGTCAACTGGTGCCCTAGGCAAAAGGGCTCCACAGCACCCCCTACCACACTTCCTGGTGCCCCCATCCTTGTCTTACTATACCACATAAATAGTGGAAAAGCACCCCTGCTAGAGCGGCGCCCTAGGTGGCCACCCAGTTGGCCTATGCTTAAGGCCAGCTATGGTAGTGTTGATATATGTCATGTGGTGGTTAAATACTGTGGGACAGATTTGTCAGATCTGCTGTGTTACAGCCAGTGAGGCCTGCTAATGCTACAAGGGCTGAGGACACCCACATGCATTCTGCACAACACTGTGCAATTTAATCACATACCTGTACATCCCACAACTGTCGCATAAGTGATATCCCTACCATGAAAGGTGGACTGTACATGTGCCAATATGTACATCCATGTGTACAGCAATGGATGTGTACATGTATGTGTATAGATATGCATGTATATAATATATATATATATATATATATATATATATATATATATATATATATATATATATATATACATATAGAGAGAGAGACAGAGAGACACGGGTTCAGATGTACCGCAACAGGTGTGTGGTGACCAAGGCATGGACTGTAGACAAGTGTTGATACTGCAGTGCCATTCCACCTTCCCAAAACAGGGTACCCATTAACTACCACATAAGTATAGATCTACCTAACAGTGAAGGTGTGATAAGGGAACATGGGACACAGGTGGACAGTAGCCTCCGCTTTGATGAAGACAGTGCCACATTACACCTGTAATCTGTCTGTGTGGTATGTGTCATGACAACAGGTGTGTCAGCTATGGAAGTATAGGGTAGAGTTCCCCTCTCATCACAATGCCCCGTGTGGTATGTATTTCACATGACAACTACACCAGGTGAACAGGCCACAGACAGACCACCCAGAGGTTAATACTGGCTGCAAACAGATGCCCTATGCAGACTGACTCACAAAACCACAAGTACATTGTATTGCATACTGGCCACACAGAGATGACCTCTGCCGGACATACAGAGGTATGTCACACCCATAGCTGGGTGACAACCACCATGGCAACATATCACAATCCCTCCGAGATACACACTCTAGGGCCCTAAACCTTGTCAGCTCACTAAACGGCACATGCTGGAGGGATAGGTTCCCATCTCAGAGATATGCCATACACAGGAATAGACCACATAGCAATAGCAAACAAGGCTCCTCCTTAGCAGTTGTTATAAATACCCCTGATGATTGTGTGGGAGATTGGTAATACACCCCAGGAAATACCTCTGTGGTTCAGGTTGGCAGAGGCAAGTGAAATCAAAGTACATGTGTGTCAAAGGCCAGGGTAGTATATGGCTAGGCTGCCGTAGGCCCTAGGGCCAATAGCATATTACCTACCTATGAGAATATGCACTCACACATGTACTTAATGCAATAGCTGCTATGTTAGGTTGCATAAGTGTAACGTTGAATGTGTGCAAGGTCTGTAAAGGTGTGATAGCTTAGTGTGATGTTGTATCTGACATGGTAGTGCCTATCCTAGCTGTGAGGACAGCAACTGATGTGTAATGTACTGATAGGCAGACATAGTAGTACGGCAGATGATGTGACATAGTTCTCCATTGACAAATGTGGTGTCTCATTGTAGGCTAAAGCAATACATGTATGCTTAGTGAGTGGTACTGCTGGTGAATCCATCACCAGTATGAACTGTAGTACTACCTGAAGCTGTAGGCCTAAACAGCACAGTATGATGTGTGTTCACATTGCTTGGAAACACTGTCATGTGTGTTTCCTGTAGTCTCCACGGAGGACAGAATGCAGACATAAGGGTGTGTAAATAGTGGCACACAGTACCATATGTTACACAGGTAATGCTCATCTGTGTTGGCATACAGTGGTGCATTGTATGTTTGCCTGATGTGTGTGTGATTATGCCTGTACAATGGCTGCAATCATATGTGTGTTACAGGGTAAATGTGTGTATCCAGCAACATATATAGTCTGTTATAGCAGTATGCCACCTATAGTAACAACTGGACACATCTGTTAGGCAGGGCTATGGCATCAATGACTAGGGTGGTTGATTGGTACTACTGTACCTGTACTATACATCCATTGCAATGGATGACATCTCTGTTCATGCATCTGTGTGATATACACCCCTGTCTTGAGGTTGTGCAATGTGTCACAAACAGTGTGTCGGGTACTGTTGTATAGTGGTGTGATATATAGAGTCTGCCAGGCAGTGTTAGTTAGTTGTGGCCTGCGAACCAATAAGTGGTATTGAATGTGTGCAACCTCTGACAGACAATAGGATGGTATATATGGCAGTAAAGTGATATCTGTGGGTAAAGGTGTAAAGTGTGACACAGGACACTCTCACACATATTGTTCATATCTTTTTCATCCAGATGGCCCACCACCACAACCCAGCATATACAGCGGATGAGGAAGAGGTGATACTCGACAGCCTATTGCAGCGGTACACAATGCTTTTCTCCAGAAGCAGCCAGCACCAGCAGGAGCAGACTGCACTGTGGCAGGAACTTGTTAGTTGGGTAAATGACATAGGCATGCATAACCGGACATATGAGCAGGTACACCATCACTGCAGTGATTTAATTAGACAAGTCCGGCAGCGTGTGTCTGATATCCAAAGACAGCAGCTTGCCAAAGATGGAGGAGTGGCCATTCATCCCCCCCCTCACCAGAGCGGAGGGGCTGCTCCTAAGTGTGGTGGCTCCTGGACAACAGCTACAACAACCACTGACATGTGTTGTAATGGAGGCCGGAGCCACCCAGCACATCCACCTGGAGCAAGCAGGTAACATGCCCAATCTGTAGACTACAGTTAACTGTATTGTTAGATTATGTGTACGTGAGATGTGTACTGTGTGTTCAGCAGTTCAGCTGCCTAGTGTTGTGCAATATGGATAGTTTGAATGATATCCCTACACCTGTGACTGTTGACTGTTGTTGTACTGCAGTTTAGCATACCCACTGTAGCAATGCCACAGTTGTGGCCACTGACGAACCCTCTCATATTCTCATAGGTCCCTCTGGTGTGATGGCAGGGCAGCTGATCCATGCTGGTGAGTGTGTTATACCTGCAATGTTGGTAATGAAATATGCATGTCATGGATGAGGTGTAGGCCATGTACACTTAACACACCTACGCATAATGCATGCCATGCATGTTTGCTGTGAGACATTGCACAGCTCAGTAATGTCAGTAGCTGCCTCACTGACATGCAATACACAGAGCATGACACACAGTTGTGGCAACCCTGTATTGCACATTGGATAGGCATAGTTGCAACACCTGTACACAACATAACACATTTATCACATGCAGTACACAAAGTCATGCTACATATGGTGTAACCACACACCCGCTGTAAGGTCACACTTCAGTATCCCACATGTCATCCACACACACACATAACATACCTCGGGGGTAGATGCCTATCATGGGGCTGTGCAACACTCTTCAACACATACAGTCATGTGAGGCAATGCTCTCTACTGGGCACCTCATGCACACATGTACAAAGTGGCTGTGTACTAGTGAACGTATCCACGGCACTGCATTTCAGGTACAGCATGCTAGGCGGTGGTCTGTCTCACAGTAGTAGCCGTGAGTGACCACAAGATGCATGATGATGATGATGGCACATGGTACTACACCCCATACGGTTACAGTGACCACAGTACTACACATAGCAGTCTTTGCTGTGCACCTCATTGTTCTGTGTGTGCAAACATATGCACCTATACACACCATGCATAGCATGTTGTGTGTGTGCTTACATATGCTAGTATACACATTCTGCACATCAGTCGCCATCTGTACAAAGAGTCACATATATGTCCTGGAATGCTATTGGGTGTATAGGTTACATGACACACATTGGGTATGTGTGGTGTTTAATGTTGCAGTCGTGTAGCATGTCATGTCGTGGCTGGCACTGACATATCTGCAATATGTCCCACACTCACCATAACCACTGTACAATGTCCATGTCAAGCATTGGGATTCCTTCACGTCTACATGCACCACTCATCCCATGTCTGTACATTGCATGCATTCCCTACACCTGTGCCCACTATTATGTGCTATGGACACAGACACTGTCATCAGACATGGCAATCTATGTGTTACACAGATAACACATGCAGCCATGGTATGTATACCATTGATTGATGGTGCACATGACATTGCAGAGCAGATAATACTTGCACAGCAATGTTGTGTCCATGTACACACTCTGTTCCAGGGTGTACCCAATCACTGAACAACTACACACATGCATCAAAGCCATGTATAATGTCATTAGATAGGGCTGTCTACACTTGCACTGCATGGTCTTGAGCAACACATATTCTGCATGCTGACACGTGTGTGGTGACTGTTTGCCTTGTGATACTGTCACCCACCATCACCCACTATTGTGTATGTGTTGGATTGCTGGTGTGTGTGTTTGTGCATGTGCTGTGGTGAGCAGTGTATTTATGTGCATGTGTGCATGTGTTCATGTGTTCATGTGTGCATGTGTGCATGTGTGCATACATCACATACAGATTGTAAAGTGTGTTTCCTGTCTTCGTTCCACAGGTGCTGAGTTAGGGGTGGCTGAATGCAACAGTGAACCTGATGTCACTGCCACTGATAGTGGAGATGATGAGACATGTATTGTGGCACAGGAAGGTCTGACAGGGTCTGTCATTGTTCCACCAATCGACACTACACAGCGGTCAACCCCATCTATGTGCACACTCATACTGCCAATACATCCCTCATCACCAATGGCCTTAGCTGAGGGACAGCATACAGTTGGCATTGACCAGGAGAGTGTGGTACCTATGGCACATGCATCCCCTCACAGCAGCCATAGCTGGATTACTGGAATGGTACCACAAAGGTGGATGTCCAGGGCTTCTCGGGGGAGCACCACTGATCATATTGCCCCTGGCAGACGTGCCCCCAGAGGTATTACAACCTCCAGTATGTTCTGGGCTGTAATGCAAGCACAGGCACGTATGGAACGGTACACCTGACAGGGACTAAGGGTGCAGAGGGCCCATTACACTGATATCAATGACAGCATCCGTGACCTTGCCGGTGCCATCTGGAATTACACCGAGGTCATTGATAGCCGTTGGAGGGAGACATTAGATGTCCTCCACGATGTGTTAGCCATGAGCCAGGACCATGCAGGATGGATGGGAAGCCGACGTGGATGCATGCCAGCAACAGCATCAGCTGGCAGTCATCGCGGATGGACCATGGATCACAGCTGCTCCTGTAGTGGCAGTACCAGCCCTAGCAATGCTGGGGCTGGCCTGTCCATTGACCATCCTACTAGACCACATGCATGTGGCACTGGCCAGTCCCAGCAGGGACATGGGTCCAGTCATCATACCTCTGCCTCTGACGACAGCACCCAGTCAGGGTTGGTACCCGATACTGCCCGTAGCACCCCTGCTTGGCACAGGTACTGTGTCCATGGCCAGAGACAGTGATCTGTATGGCCTAGCAGGTACAGTCTGTGGCTACCCCACAACTGCCCGTATATGGCAGCCACATGGTGGAGTTGTGTGCATGCAGACACACACACATTTACCATACAACTAGGGTTCACAGATACGCACACACATTACATCAACATTGGCCCATGCAGTACTGTTGTCCCTCACACACACACACACACACACACACACACACACACACACACACACACACACACACACACACACACAGACATGCCGATTGGATGGGTCAATGTCGGGCTCTGGCAAACCTACAACACACCCTGTGCATATGATGACACCTGTGCCACCTCCTGTCATCTGTAACATTGATGCAGGAACAGGATAACATGGTTCTGATGCACAGGGTGACATTATAGCAGTGTAGCAATAGTAGCAATTTGACAACAGGAAAGTGTAATGATATCCTTGTAGGTATACCTGAGCAGGCATTATGCATCACAGCTGTGATAGTCATTGTAGCATTGTTTATACCAGTGTTAGTCCTGAGTATGTAATGTCCGCCCATGTGCCACTTGACTGAAGTGTACAGTGTTGTCAGCATGTGTTAGTGAGTGGACAGTACGTGTGTGATGTGTGCATTACAAATTAGTGGGTGTACATCTGTGAACATGGTGTGTGTGCACTGTCTGCATGTATGTGCATAGTGGACACATGGGATGTGCGACATACCCTGTTCTACACATTGTTAACATCTCATGGTATCTTTCGATGGCCAGTATGCATTCTACTACAGATATGTACTAACATGGGTACACATGTGTGTATGACATGGGTTGGCACTATGCTGTGGGTGATACTGTTGATATCTGTCAATGATCTGCAGTCTGGTAGTATACACCATCTCAACAGCATGACTATAACCAATCATTAGATGATGTCTTGACAAATGACTCACAGTTGTAGGGAACTCAGTAACAGTTGGATCCTTCCAGTACTATACAATAACAGTAACCAGTGGTATTGACCGCCATATGTTCCTGGGACCACACCTGTGTGGCATATAGCCCTCTTAGGTACATGCAAATACACTAGGGATATGTCCATCGACATCTGGAAATGCATGCATTGGCCTACACTGCATTCCCTGGATGGGACGCATATCCTATACAAGGGTATCATACAGACAGATACCTGTTGTCCAATACATGCTGTATAGCAGTAAGCTGTCTATGGCATATTCATCCACATTTACTATAAATACTATCCCGACAGTACCACATAGGTGACAGCCCTCAACATGTATGTTGGGTACCAATGTGTACAGACAGACACGTGTTATGTCATCTGTCCCTTGGTATCCACATATCTATAGGTATTGTGGGGTCCCTTGGTGTTTCACATAACACATTAGGGGCCTGCATGCATATCCACAGGGCTGGTGTACACCTATAATGACAGTCCGTTATTGCCAGTCGTTGTTGTGTATGAACATGTCTGACATATACCCCGGCAATTACCCTCACTCACAGTACTCTATAGTATGTGTCATGGATGTGTGTGGCAGAGATGTCCTTGGCCACGGATCACTACATTGGCCGGGCTTGACACAGACATACATATGTGACCTATGATTTGTGAAGCAGCGGCACAATCTGTCGAAGGTTACAAATGTATTCATGTCGTATGCAGGCTTCACACCTATGTACTGATTGAGGTCACATGTACACATATTTATTTGACACGCAGATACCCGATGTGTGCAATGCACATACTGTTTGAAACATATGTCATACCATAGTAAAATCAAAACTCACACTGTATTGATCACCTGTGGTACACCCACTTGGTGTTTGCAGGACTCAAACCCCTACCTAACTATGTTATGATATTAGAGAGATACGCATTAACATGGCGTGCTATATGCATTACTGGGTGGTTTATGTTCTCCTTGAATAGTTGTAGGATGCTGACATCATCAGACTTTCCAAATAGGGATGTACCTCTTTTAATGTGTTTTCCCAGCCCCCAAAAAGGCTACTCCTCTCAAAGGAAACCACACACATGACATTTGCAGGACTCAAAGCCCTACCTAACTATGTTATGATACTAGAGAGACACACATTAACATGGCGCGCTATATGCATTACTGGGTGGTTTATGTTCTCCTTGAATATTTGTAGGATGCTAACATCATCAGACTTTCCAAAGAGGGATGTACTTCTTTTAATGTGTTTTCCCAGTCTCCAAAAAGGCTACTCCTCTCAAAGGAAACCACACACACTTGACATTTGCAGGACTCAAACCCCTACCTTTACTATGTTATGTTACTAGAGAGATACGCATTAACACGGCGCGCTATATGCTTTACTGGGTGAGTTCTGTTCTCCTGGTATATTTGTAGGAAGATGACATCATCAGACTGGACATGGTAATGTGTGTACACATTGTTTTGCAATCCCAGGAATGATCCATGTAGTTTGGCAGGTATCAACAGCTTGTACAGGACCCCATAAGTCTCACCTTGTGTGATCTATCTGTGGACACATTGACATCCCTTCATATGTCAGCACATATCTATGCACAGATTGTTGATTTTGTGGATACGACGTGTCTGTGATGTTGATGAAGAGGTGTTCAATGTCTATGTGGGACATGTGTAGCTCTGTTCCATGATGTATGTCCTGGGTGGCTGCCTTGCAGACGGTGTAGCATGCTTGGGAACCATGATCTGCACATGAACATACCACAGTTGGTAGGGTTGTGTGTTTGTCGGTTTCCAATAGCTCTGTTTATCACGTCTGCCATGATGCACTCCGTGGCCTTGCAGATCAGACTTTATAGGCTTACTGGACTATACTTCCCATGGTGTGTTGTGCACCCACACATGTGGGGAGTGCCTTATGTTGCTGTAACACATTTGACGGTTCCAGGTCCTGTGGAGTGGGTGCGGCTCAACAGACTGTTCAGGTACAGGGTCTGTTTGTTCTGTAGTGCATGCATGACACAATGTAATCCAATTGCTGCCATGCTTTTGGCTTTGGAGGGAGCTGTTCAGCCATTCTACACATGATATTTCCTGGTATGATGTCAGGGACTATCGTCTGTGGGAGGTGGGTATGTATACATGGGCCTGTCTGATAGGATGTTGACAATGTCAGTAAGGTACAGTTGTCCCTGGCTCAGCACATATATGCGTGTACATTACTATCTATTACATAGCTGAAGGACATGTCATGATTCTCAGTCTGGACTCCTTATCAGCTACTCTTTACAAAACATCAACAAACCTGAGCACTAATCCAGGTTATACTCTTTTACACACTTAACACCCTACTGACCCTTTGTGCTCAGGCTACAGAGTATGTCATCATAATACACTGGCATGTCCAGGGGTCAGTTTAATGTGTACTCTCCAGTCCAGCTAGTGAATATTGTGGTTATGACACAATGTCACATCTGCCTCATGTACACAGACAACCCTCTCCTCCTCACATCACACTCACATATATGTGGGAGATGTAACAATATTGACATACAGGATGCTGAGCTCTCTCAACCCATGACTGGCATAGTCTATCAGGTGGTGAGGGTGACCACACACACCACATATCAGTCTCACATACACCGATAGTGACAGCACACAAACCACATTATCACACATACACATATTCGAGGCTCTACATACACTCTGCCTAAGCAGCAGAGACCTCCACAGCAGACACACATACAACTGCTACCCCACTACAATGCCCACATGTCACACAGTTCACAATGTCAGTGTGCCACACAGTCACTACCCTTTGGGCTAAACAACACACCTGATACACTTGTTATAGGTGACACTTACTGTCAAACACACTGTCATCCCACTCACCAGGCCAAACAAGGGAATAGTCACTTTGAGCTGTCTCTCAGGTGCCAGGATCCGCCACATAACACATGCACTCAGGTCACTCCAAAGCAAGTGCAGGACTGGCTCCATCATTGTCCAAGCTGGTGTGTACAACCTCAGACGTTCCTCTCTGCACCACATGACATGAAACATAGAGGAACACAGTGATCATGTAGCCCAGCCCAGTATTACCCTGACCTTGTCTAGCATCTTACACTCACCAAGTATGATGTCACAGTATACCAACACACTGATCATGTTTAACAGTTGGCTAACATATTGGCGTTATTCAAAGGGGATACAGTGTCTGTCACCCTGGGGTGACATGCTCGACATGCCACGTAGCTTCCCTATGGGCAGCTTACACCTGTCACCCTTGGACCTTTGAATACTGGCTAGGGCACTTGCTGCCACCATAGTGCCTTATTTAAGTGGGGCTCAAAGGACAGAACCACCTCCATAGACATTACAGAGTACATGACACTGAGGGTAATGCTGCTCAACACCAGATGTATTACCCTCAAATTGCGCCCACTCAGGAATCTCCTAAGTATGGAGGATAGCAATATCTGTGCACTAACAGACACATGGTTCAGGCTCCCACATGCACACCAGCACTACCAGGTTGGATTTCGTACCATGCTTTCAGACCACATAACTTGGAATGGCCAACACAAATAGGGGGTGTATCCATATACATCACAGATACACATACCTCCGGGTTGGTAGCACTGCACAAAGCATCACAGACCATACATATGCACCTAACATTGTGCAAATCAGCCATTTGGTTTGTTGCCTGCTACAGACCACACTCCCCAACTCAGCAACCCCACTCAGCTTTCCTGGGAACATTGGACATTATGAAGGTCTCCCCAAACACCATTATATTGGGTGACGTCAAATACCCACACATTGACTGTGGATAGTACTCAGGCCACAACACCCTCGACCAACAGTTGCTACTATTTCTACACTCATATGCTATGGCACAACCGGTCACCACACCTACACGAGGGGACAACATATTGGACATGATCATCACCGACATGGGGACTCTATGTTCCACACCTGCAATATACCCCTCATTGCTAAGGGCAGAACATACTTTATCTCTCTGGACATCCATATCCCGTCCCCACACCCTTCCTGGGTAATGCTGGTGAACCTCCCATAGGAAAACGTCACACTCCTCCAAACCACGGTGGTATCCTTCAGAGACCGTGGGTCAGTGGTAAGTATGGCTCAGACTGCTGTATCCTTTACATACACATTCTATGGACACCTAGTGGACCGCATCGATCATTACATCCAAAATAACAACTGGACTCATTCCTGCAATGGCAGTGGACCTGTGTGGTAGACCCCAGCTATTCATATGCTTTACAACAAATGGAGGAAGCTACTACATGATAGAGCACAATCCCTGACAGGGAAGGCATCTGTGATCTGTACTAGCAGACAGCTACAATCACTTGGGTAATTATGTCAGGCATGTTTCTAATGGGCAATTGCACCAGACACGTCGGACACTCACAAGGCCTTCTTCAGTCAATTCAGGTACCTGGCTGGACACTCACTGATATGCTGTGTGTTACTGCATACTGACTAAACATACCCTGAACCCACTGACATTGCCATCATCCTGGCAAACAGGTTCAGTGCAGATGTGTCCCCCACATCCCCCCTAAGGTGGTACTGTCCATACCAACAGAGTGTAACCTCCCAGACATCACGAGTAAACAGGTGAGTGCTGCCCTCCCCACATCAGACAACACAGCATCAATGGGACCAGACGGTGTCCCAGCCTGTGTCATACACAGCCTTCATGACAGACATAACACTCACATTACGTCACTGTTCGACATAAGAGTTACTGCACCATATGTACCCACGGAATGGCATACAGCGATAGTGATCCCACTCCACTGAATACTGCCACAACAGACCACAGGCAATATTGGCCTAAAAGGCTAATTAGCCTGTTCTGCAAAGCTATGGGGTGTATTGTAATGGGACTCATGCACATAGACATGGGAAACCTACAGACACTGGGTCCTACACATTACAGCATTGTTGTGGGCAGATCTTACCTGTTGGACTTGTTCATATTCTTTCAACAGTTACCAGGTCCATCAGTGTTGGGACAGTTGTCCACACAGCCTGCCTGGACCTTGCACAACCCTTCAACACAATACCCCGCTTGGCCATTATGCATAGGCTCCCCAGCATCAATATCGACACATATCTGACACAATGGATTGCTACCTGGATCAGGGATAGCACCCACATGCTCAGTGTTGCAGGTGCCATGTCTGACTATACACCAATTACACATGGCATCCCACAAGGCTCAGTCCTGGGACCTCTCTTGTTCAGTATATATTTGTGTGATGTACAGGCTATCACAGGAAGGTTATGGCTTCCCATGTTCGCAGATGACTGCAAACTGGGTGCCATAATCAGCTCTCCTGCTGGCACATGCATACTCATATAGGGTCTCACAGAGATAGGTTGAATGGTGCCTGAGCCATGGCCCAAGGCTACATGCCATTAGTTGCATAGTCATCCCCTTTGAGGATGACAAAATGGCCACACATTACCACATAGGTTGTAATCCATTACATACAGTAGTGGTTGTTACAGTTTTGGGGACACAACCTGTTCGTACTCTCGCCTTTGACAATCCTATTGCCATAGTGGTTAGACAGTACATCTACATAGCCCACCATATCCCACATGGTTTCACATGTTGATCATGTGTGGTCAGTGTGCCCCTATACTCTTCATGACCATGCTCGGTTACTATGCCACATTTGGGATGTACCTTATCTGACACCTGCAGCAACTGTAATGGCCACAAATGTTACTCATCAAGCAGATGTAGGGATTCACACAGATGCCCTCCACAGTTCCGATACAGTAACTCCAGCTATACTTAGTCACTTACCACCTACACGGATGTGTGTGCCTGTAGTTGCAGGCAATATCTGACCCAGACTTACTGGACATGCTCCACCTCAGGATATCCGACTCCCTTGGAGCTATGCACTCCAGGGACATATACCTCAGCACTAATGTTAAAAGGACATGTTGGGGGGACAGATTATTATCAGAATGCCTCCACTCACTCCGGAGTGTAGTCCCGGTTTTGCATAGGCAGAGCCACCCACTGACCACCTACAGGTGACATCTTGACATGTGGATGGGTGATCACATGTTTACCCATGGGATATCTTCTCGGTCCCTGCTAGACAGAGGCACAATACACTCAACATGAATGGGATATCTTGTGTGACCTACTATTCAGAGGCACAATGTTCTGATTAGACTGGGTTGCAGAAGCCAAACACACTCTGGCTATGCTTGTACATGCCCTAGGGCAGATAGCCTAGTATCAACCTCTGAACCTATGATAATTTTCATGATGCACAATGTTTATTGCTGATACTGTTTGCAGGTTTTTATCATCTTTGCTTTCACACTTTCTATGAACCGCTTAGGTATCTGCAGAACATATTTGCTTATGGCAGGGTTCCACTATATTATTTACGTGTCTGTTGTCATATCAGTGTGTGCACAGGGCAGATTGCTGGGTAGTGAGAGGTTCCTGGGTTAACACATGCAACTGCCTGCTATGTGTGGCCCAGTGCTGTACTCCAACATGGCCTAAGTGTGTGAGCATGCCCAGTTCAGACTGTCAGCGTCCTGTTGCCTGACATTTTGTATTCAAGTGTGTGAGCATGCCCAGTGTGACCTTTCAGTATGTTGCTGTCTGAGGTCCACTACATTTGTTGATGTATGTCTACATGTCCAATATTAACATTTGTACTGTGTGTGTTGAAAGTCAGGTTCTATTCTTACTGCAGGATTCACCTTTGTGTCATAACTTGACAGGGATTATGCTGTGCCTGCAGGGTTTCCATGAAATACTTTGCATAGACTTATCAATATTTCTTCATACAGGCTAACCACTGCAATACTGTCATGGTTTAGTGGTTCAGTACTATGACTATAGTGCACAGTATCCTGAGTTCAAGGCCCATTGCCGCTTATATTTTCATACTGAGCAGACCAGACTGCTTAGGGGCCAGTAGAGCAAATATGAGCATGTTGGCTTTTATTCAGCTATGCCCTACCTAGACCCAGCTTGTCCAACATTGCTCAATATTAACCATCATTGCTGGACATTGGCCAATATTACTCTACATTGACCACATTTGTAGTAGTTGGTGTGTGCGATTTTGTTTACATATACTTCATGATGGTAAATGCTGTTTAGCACTGCTTTATATTGCTTAACACATGGCAATCATGCCTTAGGTGTTGATGCAGGGCTGCCTATGTTGGATGCACATACTACACTCCCCATACATGTTTGAAAGCAGGTAGTGTCAACGTAGGCATCCCTTTTACTATATGTGCAGGTCAGAGAGAGGTATCATTTCCAGAGTTCCTACTGAGCCAATGTATGTGCTATGCATTGCCTCTTTGCCAAGGCCAAAGCATACTGGGCATGCCTCCTTCTGCCTACTGGGGCAGGCTCAGGTTGTCCCTCCTCCGAGTCACGCTCTGCCTGTGATGGCCTTGGCAATGGTGGGGGGCTGTTTGGCCCAGGCCTATGCTGGTCCTGCTGCAGCTGTTTTCGCAGGATCATATTATGTAGCATAGCACATACCATGACAATTTGGGTACATGTAGTTGGTGAGTACTGCAAGGCTCCACCAGATGTGTCCAGGCACCGGAACCGTGACTTGAGCAGCCCAAACACACGCTCGATTACATTTCGTGTTTGTGTGTGTGCCTCATTATGGTGTTCCTGTTAAGGTGTGTGTGTGTTTCTGATGGGTGTCATCAGCAATGGCTCCAGTGCATAGTCAGCATCCCCCACTAGGTGACCATGTGGGATGTCCCCATTGGCAAATGTCTGGTACAGCTGCGTCAGATGCCAGATATGGGAATCATGGTAGCTTCCAGGGCAGCCAGCACATACATTCAGTATTATGCCCTGGGCATCACACATGACCTGGCAGTTGATGGAGGGGAAGCCCTTGAGGTTGAAGTAGACCCTATCCCGCTCACCAGCTGGTGCTTTGATGCATATGTGCGTGCAGTCTATTGCACCCACTACCTCAGGGTATTCCGCTATTTGCTGGAAGAGACACATATTGCTAGCCAATACCTCAAGGGAATTGGGGAAATATACATGATCACTGACATGTGCTGACATGGCATCCAGGAACTGGTGCAGTACCCTGGATGCTGATGCCTGTGATATCCCCATCATATCACCAGTTGGTCTCTTCAAGGTACCTGTTGCTAATATTCTTAGGCCAACACATACCTTAGTTTCCACTGGGATGGGTTCCCCTCTGTTGGTTCTGTGTGTGAGGTGTGGCCTGCACAGCTCAACAATTTGCTGCAAGAGGTCTCTGTCCACTCTATAGCGCTCCACTATCTCCAGCTCATATAGCCCCTGGTAGGTAACCATGGGCCTGTACACTCTTCTCCGTCTCCTCACTGTGGGTTGTCCAGCAGCATTTGCATTATCACCACCCTCAGCATGTTGCATATGTCGCCTTATAACAGCAATGGCAGCCCCTAACATTTTTTGTCTCAATGAAGCTTTTTCAATTTTCACTTCTATTAGCTTACTGCAGTGTTGCAGTGTCTCTTAAGAGAAACATAATGGACTGTTGTTTGCAGAGTTTTAAGTGCTGGGCTGGGCTTCTGTTCTGCCTGGGTAATTGCCTGTTCTGATTGTTTTCACCTACTAGCTCTGCTAGTACTCCCTGGCAACTTCCCACTATTTGGTGTGCTTCCTTTTTCCTTTCTGTTTCCTTGGGGGGGGGGAGCACCGCTCACACAAGTGCAAACACATGCACAGCAGCTAACACACGCGCACACATGCTTACATGGACTAAAACTTGCTTATTCTTGTTCAAACGCGCGCACACCAGCACAAACATGCTTACAACTGTTTACACAGCCTTACATATGCATACTCAAGCCTACACTCGCACACACACGGTTACACGAGCGCA
Source organism: Protopterus annectens (assembly GCF_019279795.1). Taxonomy (NCBI): domain Eukaryota; kingdom Metazoa; phylum Chordata; order Ceratodontiformes; family Protopteridae; genus Protopterus; species Protopterus annectens. The sequence continues at coordinate 1,070,793,695 of NC_056741.1, read as the reverse complement.
CACTGTCTTACTCGGGTTTACTGGCGCTCACATGCATGCATGCACGTTCAGCAAGAAACTTTGGTGTTATCCACGGCATACACCTTCGATTTCTTGACTTTACCTGGCCTACCTGTTGACACACCTCTTTCACTATTATGTGAATGTAAGCTGACACATGACACTCTGCTCCAATGAGCTTCACTCCTTTCATACATACCCCCCTCGTGATGTCACCCATCTTCTACTCTGTTACTCCCCTTATCCTACTCCTACACTCCACTGACTGTGCTCATTTGCTATGTAAACTTGCAATTCACTATCCTAACTCTCATTTGCATAGGATTGCCTACTAATGCTTAGTTACATCTCTTAGACTGAGCTTCCCCCCTTAGCAACCTCTACTCGGTGGCCATGTTGTCTTCAGCCTGCCATTCCCTTGCATTGTAAATTCTTTTTAGCTATAAAATCCACATTTGTGGATCTTAATTATTAATTTTCTGCTTTTTAGGGCGCAGCGCGTTTACACGGCGCTGCGCTACGGTTAAACCCCGGAGATCAGGATAAAAAAAAAGTTATTTTATTTTTAATTTGCATCCTTTCCTGTTGCCAATGGCTGTATTTGTGGCCATTGGCATACTTCCACCTGTACATTCATGCTTTATTTCCAGCTGACATGGCTCCGTTTTGCTATTTGCAGAACCGTACTCAGTTATCAACTGAGTACGTTTCTGCAAGTAACACTTTTCCTACTCGGACAGGTTGGGGTTTCCTGGATCACAAATTTACCTCATTTGCATAGCTTTTGCCTGCAATTGAGGTAATTTGCATATCCCAGCCCTATCCGTGTAGGACTAGTTTAGAGATCTCAGTTACACCCCCTACCGGCTGTTCCTGGATCGCTTGGCGGACATGTTGGCTGCATGGAGTCTTACTCTACTCTAAGACTCCATGCAAGCCTTTGTGAATCCGGCCCAATAAGTTTTAATATCACTTAGGTGTTCAAAAATTAATGTTTTGAATTGATGAGAAGTTTTGTCCACGTAAAAGGCATAACACCAATAGCAAGGTAAATAAATCATCCGTTCAGAAATGCAAGTACTAAAACATCTGATATCAAAAACTTGAGCAGTATTGGCAGAAGAAAACTGTTTTGTTTTATTAACTAATTTACAGGCAGAACAATGACCACAAGGGTAACAACCCTTAAGTGGTACCCCATCCATAGTCTATTGTCCCTCTGAACCAGCTAATGTGACTTTTTTGCAATGATTAAGCTGATTACCTATCATTCTACCACATCTAAATGAAAATTGACATCTAGGTGGTATCAAGTCTGATAACTTACTTTCTGATAAAAGAATATCCTAATGTTTAGAAATTACATTTTATAAAACCCATGAATTGCTTCCAAAACTTGTAACAAGATGAAGGGTAGAATCCTGCTCTCTTTTTCCACCATATTTTAATAAGTTCAAATCTACTAACAGATTTAACAGCAGAATATGCTCTCTGTACATCATGAAACCTGTAACCAGGATCATTAAACCACTGAAACAAATCCACTTCATCTAGGGTCATCTCCTCAGCACCAGAGCATTTTTTTTTAATTCTTAAAAACTGCGACTTGGGGATATTCTTAATAGGTTCATAGTTTAGTACTAAGCTAACTGCCCTTGCGAGGCATTTTAAGCCTAGCCAATTATCCCTTGTGAGACTCAAACCCGCACTTTGTGTTTGTAAGGCAAACAGCCATTAAGCCACCTTCCCAACCTATGGTGTGTGGCCTAATAATCTATGGCATCTAAAAATGAATTATAATTAAGCATTTTTCTAAAAACAGAAATAACCAAAGTTCCACTAATTTCCTTAGAAAGCATCACATCCAAAAATGATATTTTCTTAAGAGCATAATTAACAATTTGGTATGTACCTCACAAGACATCTACAACAACTGGAGAGGCCACAGAAATACCTCACAAAGAGGATTACTGGCCTCAAACAGATACCCTACGCAGACCGTCCCAAAAAACTCCAACTTTACTCTGTCGCATATCGCCTACTCAGAGGCGATCTCTGCCTAACATACAAAGCTATGTGAAACCCAGAGCTGTTGGACATGCTCCACTTAAAGAAATCCCAATCCCTCTGAACTACACGCTGTAGGGACCTAAACCTTGTCACCACAATAAACAAAACATGCTGGAGGGATAGATTCCTGTCCCAGAGACTTCCCATACTGTGGAACAGACTAATTATCTATGTCAAACAGAACTCCTTATTAGCACTCTTCAAGAAAAATCTTGATGACTGGATGGGAAATAGGAAATTCACCCCGGGGATCACTTCTGTGGCTCAGCTTGACAGGGGCATAGGAAAATAATTTTCTTGGGTGGCAAAAGTCAGGGTACCTTTTTGGCTAGGCTTATATAGGCCCTAGGGCCAGTAGCCTAGTACTTACCTATGAACCTATAAATTGCAGTCCCACTTATTATCATTAAGATATTGAACAAATTATTTAAAAAAAAATAACATCAGACTTACATATCAAACAAAAGTCATCTAAATATCTGTGCCATATATCCATGGCATCAGGATAGATGTTGTGACTTGCATCGTATATAAGTTGTTCTTCCAAAAAACTCATAAATAAGTCCACATAAATGGGACCAAAAGATGCTCCCATCTTTGCCCCTTTTAACTGTAAAAAACATTCACCATTAAAATAAAACATTTTTGATCAACACATGTTTCATTAAACATAACAAAAATGTGTTAAATCCTGGACTATATATGGGTATTCTCCATCAACCCAGCCCAATGCGGAATGTTGGTATACAGAGCCTTAACATCTAAAGTGCACATGTACCAATCATCCTCCAACTGAGCATCTTGCAAAATATTCAGAAACTGAGTAGGATCTTGTACTCTTGATCAGACCCCTGCTAATAAAGGATTTACATATAGTGTCAAAAATGCAGACAAGGGTTCAATCAAAGAGCTATGACCCGAAACAATGGGTCTGCCAAGAGGGCAGTGAGAATCCTTATGTATTTTAAGAAGCATGTATTTCCTTATGTATTTTAGGAAGCATATGAAAATACTGCTGAGATGGATCCTAAACCATGAGAGGTGTACTAAATCTTTAGATAGAATGCCTTCATCTAAAGCAGATACCATAAAGACATCTATATCATGATTGATCTAAAAACATTTTTGATGCAACCGACTATCCAACAATTGTGTCTGTACTTCCAGTAAATACATAACCCAGTCCCAAACAACTGCTGCCCTACCTTTATCGGCCTGATTGACAATATTGTTATTAGCTTGCAAGGCCTGTAAAGGTTTCATCTGGGAATGAGAAAGATTGTTATGTTGTACAAAACCATAATAAAATTAAAGTGTAAATCCCTAAGAACACTTTTTTGAAAGCTGCAACACGCTTATTCATGGGAGGAACAAAACTGGATGTCTTAAAGTAAAATTCATTATTCCTAGATTGATCATTTTTTACTATAAAAAATAATTAATTAAAATTTCTACAAAAAGTTATAACATCTTTAACCAACACTTCCCCTGAGAGTGGAAAGGATGGAACAAAATTTAGACCTTTATTCAAAACATCCACCTCTTCCATGGATAAACTGACAGAAGAAATATTATGTATAATATGACATGTTTTATCATCCATTTCTACAGCCAAGGAAGATTCATCTGCCAATATCTCCAATGTAACCCTAGCTTTCTTAAGAATATAATGTCCCCTTTTCCTCTTATCTGATCTCCAATTGTCACTTCACCATGCTGAAATTTAACAGTTTTCTAAGGAGAGAATGGTTTCCATTGTGTGTAATACCTGACATCATGTTGAAATTTCTGTTGCTTAAGATCTTGTTCTAAAGTTGCTAGATTAGAAGCTATCAGTGTAAATTGTTCCTTGTACTTAGCATGTGAATAAAAGGTTTTTACCAAATTGCAAAGGCAGTTAACTTAGAAATTTGTCTTTCGTAAAAGGCAGGAAGAGCATTAACAAACACTATGAAAGCTGCCTGTTGTACCTTAAACCAATCTTTCTGTAAAAGGTCATCAACCTTTTTAAACATAGGTCATAGCCGTACCTGCAAGCCAAAAATAAAAAAATATATTGTATATTCAATCATAATAGATCATTTAAACCAGGAGCAAGCAAAGCACTGCATTCAGTTCCATTCATAGCTTCATAGGTATGTACCAGGCTAATAGCCCTGGTGCCTTTACAGGCCTAGCCCATAGACTTGTCTTGGCATCGTGCTGCCCAATGTTAGTTCCCAGTGCCTCTATCAAGTAGAGCCACTGGAGTGATCCCCGGGTGAAATTTATATTACCCATCCACTCATCAAGATTTCTTTTGAAGAGGGACAGTGAGGTACTATGCTTGACATGTATGGGAAGTCTATTCCAGACCATGGTCAGTCTCTGAGTGAGGAACCTTTCCCTCCAGCATGTTCTGTTGATTGTGGTAATGAGGTTGAGGTCTCTGGAGCATGTGGTGTGGAGGGACTGGGATTTCTTTAGATGTAGCATTTCTAACAGAGCTGGGTCAGACATGGCTTTTAAGTCAAAGTGGAGGTGAAGGTAATCACAGCAGGTATACCCATAGAACAAACAGCACAAGACAAGACAAACAAATGCTGGAAAAACAGTCAGTACACGTAAGTTACATAAACAACACACTGCCAACGGAAGGTTAACAAACAGGGTGAGAATGCATACCAACCATGGTGAAATGAGAAGAACATACCTATCTACGTAATATCATGTTACAACATGTTAAAAACCTGTATGGCAGTCATACAGGGATGTGCATGAGCAATGGTAGATGTGTGTTCCAGGGTAATAAAGTAGGAGCCAGTTACACAGTAGATAAATATAAACATATTGAATTAGTCCATCAGCAGTGCACATGTAAGCCTAACAACATCACAGATGAGCAAATGCAGGTCAAAGATTGGAAGACAGAACCAAACATACAACCATGCATGTGAAAGGCAAACAACTAAGCAGAGTGCCAAAAAGAAATACTGCATAAGAGCAACAAATGCTGCTACATACACAACCAAAACATGTGTAATGGAATGTGTGCATGTTACACACATATGCCATGTCAAAGGCAACACACAGTATAGATGTGTATGTACAGTATGTCTGTTAGTGGCATAAATGGAATGTATATAAAATCAAGGTTTATCCAAATCATATACCAATGACATGCAATAATATGCTAAAAAATGTAACAGTACAGCATAATGAATATAGCAGGTTGTGCACATGGATGTGAAAACTATATTGGGTAACACGCAAGTATAATGAGAATAAGGATGTATTGCAAGCATTAACCAGCAACTTGTGTGCAAGCGGCTTGCATTGTATAATGGGCATAGATGTGGCACATGCTCACTATGTCTAATTAATAAATGGTAATGCACGATAGTTTAAACAAAGGCAAATATACCTACAAAAAATAATAAAAATAATAGCAAAATATGAAGGTGGAAGGGAGGTGGACAACCTGGGCCCACATCAGGGTAAAGCAGGACAAGGTATGTTGACACAATGCAAATGCATATGTAAAGCACAAAGGGTGCTGTAGAAGCCACACAGACATATATTTAACCAAATGGAAAATGTATGTCAAATGGCTAGATGGATTGATGGTGTCCACAGAAATGGACATGTATAAAATACACATAGACAGTAAAGTGCAATCATGTCACATAAACATGCATAGGTAAGCAAGCTAAACATTTAAAGCACATACACATGTAGTGTCATGCAAATGTCAACTAAAGAAATGCTGCTGTATGTCAGCCATCCTGTTCATTATGGAGCAGAGGACACTCCTGCGAACATCATTGCAGTACATCGGCAGTAAATTACTGAATGCTCACAAGTCAAAGGTACATTTCTGTGTCAGTATGTATCTGACTATGTGCACACACATGTACAGTCATTTAGTGTGTACAGCTGTTTATGGAAGGTGTATTCTGATGTTACTACATCATGGATGTGAAAATACTACATACAGCAAACAGCGTGTAATGTGTTATCTGTAACATCGTGTACAGATTACCGTTGCATTGTTGTTTGATGCAGTCAGAAAAGGAGTCCTGCACATAGACAGGCTATACCTGTATATCATCTCAGACGGCATCAGTATTGCCAAACCATGACAGAACACCACATCATGACAGTGGGACATCATGACAACTGTCATCCAAACATATTTGGAATGATGTGTCTGTATGTTGTAAATACCTGATATGGCAAAAACAGAAATCTAAGACATATCACACTGTTAGAGATGGAGTATTGATCATAGGATCATAGGAGATTACTAGGTTATTGACCCAGAGGTCAATTTAAGTCTAGCCATTTAATCCCAATGTATTACCATGAAAATGCTAGTCAATACCCAAGATTGCATTTAGTGATGACTGCCCATGTCCAGGAGGGTTGTGGATGCTATCCCCAGTAAGAATGTACAGTGACCCATCCACTCATCCAACATATGTTGTCTGTCAGTTGCCCCAGTAACACACATGTTTACTGGCTACCTCTTGCACCACTATCTCAGAGTTAACTGCCGCAATGCATGGATATTTGAATGTGTGTGAAAAGTGTAATGTGTTAATGTATGTCATGCACACATTGAAACCAAGGTAAATGTGACATGATAATAACAAATAAACATGACAGATACATGGTATGCATGCACAAAAGTGCATATACAGTCAAATCAATGAAATGGCAATCAGCATGTTGGCAGCATATCACAAGTGGAACACACAGACAATACTTAATGACTGGAGGGACCAGACTGATGGGGATCAGATTCTTGAATGATCTCATGAGCTACCACCCTGAATGTATCCCACATACCCTGTGCCATATCCTCAAAGAAGGTTCCCATCATGTCCCTCATCTGTGTTCAGAGCTCATTGGTCATGACTTTCTGGATTTCCTCCTGAAACTCATCTCTATTCACACGAATCGATGTATCTTCTAGAGTGCAGGCAAGATGTCTTGACCAGGGGTGGGTCCAGGTACCACAACATCATCGTCATCATCATAGTCACCATCATCCTTGGAAGAATCTGGCAGTGGCCTTGCATGTGCACATCATGGTCTTTGGATCGGAGAATGTCCATGGGTCCCATGCTCTGTAAAGATTAATTGCAAAACACAACAGAAAAGAAAAGCAAATACCTATCCCACAGAACAGTTCCATAAATATCAGAGCACAACAAAATATGATTATGATGACATGTCCATTACAGTATTCTTTTCTGAACAGTTCTATATTCTTAGATACACACATGGGACATTAGCTTTGCAAAAATGTATGCATGCCCAAATCAATATATTGTACTGTGTGCATTCAATGATTTATATGAGCAGCCACAATGTGTCATTGTTAAAATGAGGAGAACGTGATCTGAAAATATTGTGGACACTAGGCAAGTGGTATGACAAACTTCAGAGACAGGCAGCATGATATTTGGCTGAACATGTATCAACAGAATAAGTACACACTAAAAACAATGTGATATGTTCAAACAACATAACTGCTGACATATGAGAATCTAATATATCTGTTACTAACAGCACTGTATGTGTACAACTGCATGCATTATCTGCACAAAACAATCAGTAATCAATAGCTTGAAAAAAACAAAACTTTGTGAATATGCTTGCTGATACTGAACTGCCAGAATCAAATGGGTACCTGCTCAACTATCACTCAGCCTAGCCTATAACAGTGTGTTTAAAAAAAAACAAAGGGTTGGAGCCAGAAGCAATACCAATATTGCAGGATATGCTGAATATGAACAGCTGCAATCAAATGTGGATCTGCTCAACTATCAGTCAACCTGAGCTATAACAGTGCATTAAAAAACACCCAAGGGGTTGGAGACAGATGCAATACCAATGCTGACTTGCAGGGTATGCTGAATATAACCAGCTGTAATCAAAGGGGTATCTGCTCAGTGTCAGTCAACCTAGACTAGAAATATGTTTCTACAAAAACATCCAAGCTGTTTGAGGCATATGCAATACCAGACCTAAACTGAAGGCTTCACCACTTCTTCTTCTTACAGCTTTTCCCAGTTAGGGGTCGCCACAGCGGAACTCCGGTCTGCTAATGATTGGCAGTAGATTTTTTTTACGGATGTCGAGGTGCCAGCTCGATGCCCAACCTTCAACGAAGGCACGCCCATTCTACGCATGTGACACAGCAAACATCCATCCACTACATAAAGAGACAGGCTACACACAACAAACCATCATTACAAAAACACAGCCAAAAAAATGCACATCAAAGCATGCATCATAAACACTAGTTACTTCATTTACACTTGTAGATAAAATGTAATATATGACAAATACACAAAAGCAACTGTCATTTAGGGTGCGGAGTACATTTAAAAAATGTGTGCTGAAAAAATGGCTCAACATTGTTAGATTTTATCCACAATTGTAAGTGCAGTTACTGTGTGGTGATTTCATATACCTTACTGATGCGTAATGGGTATTCCTACATTATAATCAATAAACATGTTCTTGAGAAAAATACATGCCTGAAAACAAGGGAAGATGCATTTCAGTTCATAAAATACATAAAATGATCAACATACCTCTTTCCCTCTGCTAATCCTCAAGCCTGTGCATCCGCTCAATGCACGTCTCTCTCTGACTGCACTATGTCCTGCATGATTTCTCTTTTTTATGATGTCATATTGTAGAGATACATATGTGTAGCTCTGATGTGAATCCCTTGTTGTTTACTATACAGTGATACAACAATCGGAGTGTGCCCCCTGAGCTGACGATCTGTGTTTTGACACATTTGCATATGTTCATTATATGACACATTTGCATATGTTGTGCAGCCTCGCACACATCATTATCATCTGTGCTGCCTTCTCATGTCTGTATTGTAGTGTACCCCCTGATGTGTCCAGACTTCTGATTTGAGCTTTCAGTACACCAAACACATGCTGTATGGTGTTTCTGGTAGTTGCATATGCTCTGTTGTAGGCCTCTTGTGCAGGGTTTGATGGTTCATGATACGGGGTCATTAGCCATAGCTCAAGTGGATAACCACAGTTACTGCTGTGGGGAATAAAAACACCTTTGGTCATAAAGGATATTGTTGAGAGGGGTATCCTTAAACTGCATCCTTGTTGTGTTTCTGTAGTTACTCGTAGCAGTCCCTCAAGTGTTACACCTTGCTGAAATGCAGCCCTAAGTCCACTTTCCCTACAAATGGCAGCATCATAGACACTTCACTGGTGTGTTGTCATTATATTTGTTATACTGCCATCTGTTCCACATATAGCTTGGCAGCTGATGGATGGCCAGCCCTTTCTATTTATGTATTGGTCTGCTTCTGGATGTACTGATGTCTTAAAGATATGTGTGTGCAATCTATTGTACTGAGTACATGTGGGAAGTTTGCTATGATAAATAACTGGTGCATTACATTTCTCTGCTCCATGGGGGTGAATGGAAAGTGTATGCAGTCATCCACCTTGCTACACCTTCCTTCCAGGAAGTTTGCTAGGATATGACTGGCAGCTGTCTGTGGTACTCCAACGGCATCCCCCATGTGTCTCTGGAATGTCCCAGATGCACGAACACCCAGGCTGAGACACACTTTGGTTTTAAGTGGTATGGAGATTCCTCCCAGGGTCTGCACAAACATGTGTAAGGCACACATGTTGCAGACAGCCTGCACCAGTTGTCTGTTTAGCCAGCATCTGTTGATTATTTGCTGGTTTGACAAGTTGCAGCCTTGCTCTGACTCTAGCTGGCTTCCTTCTAGGATGCACAGCCACAGCCTCATTTTTGGCTTGAGTCCCTGCAGCATGTTGCAGTATATTAACAGCAGGCTGCATTTTTATATGATTTGTTTTTTAATTTTGATACAGATTTCACTGTAATTCATAGTATTCATTTGAATTCCCTGGTGTCTTGAAAGTATGCACCAAGGATTTTAGAAAAAGAGTTGGCATGGCTGGTTGTCGCATTTGAGTTGTGTTGTGTACATGTGATGTGTTTTGGAACCAGACTTGTGTGTGTGTGTGTGTGTGTGTGTGTGTGTGTGTGTGTGTGTGTGTGTGTGTGTGTGTGTGTGTGTGTGTGTGTGTGTGTGTAATACCTAATTATCCTATGGTAAATACTTAAGTACTCAGTCTACCTTTAGCATGTTTCTGAAACTCTGAAGTCTTCCTTCAGCATGCTGCTCTCTCTGCAAATAGCATCCATGAACTTTATAGAATCCAGCCCGTAGACTTAGCTTAAACTGTCAAGCTCTAGGTCCCTGTGAATATCTTAAGGTACATCTCTGTTCAATTCCCAGTATGGAGTATTTGTATTTCATTTTGATAACTGAATATTTGAATAGATATGTGAGGTAATTGCTTGTTCAGATATGAGTATAACTTTTTAAACAACTAATAATTATGTGGTGCATTAATGCCTTTACCGCTTAGCCTCTGATGACTACACATTTCTCCCTTATCTATTAGATTCTGGATATTCCATAGTAATCCTATATGATGGAGTGATTTTTCTGTCACCTGTTTTAGCCTGTTAAAATCATTCAATATGAATGTCTCAGGGACAAATGTGGGTCTGAATCATTGATGTTGTTTTTATATTTCAGTAATGACTAATTAAGAACAGCTATGGCAGATACTAACTTGTTTATTTATACAGTATAGCTTTTTTAAACATCAGGTATGCAGGAGGTACATTCCTGTCTATAGCACTTAATTCATGGATGACTATGAATATCTCCCTTGCCGAGAAAGATTCCGGACACATCATAGTTCTGTCCCTATGGATCTATATACATCTCATTGTCACTACATATATATATATATATATATATATATATATATATATATATATATATATATATATATATATATATATATATATTTATATATGTATGTATAATCTCTATCACTTCCCCAAAGTTTCAAAACTCCAAAGACCATATGGCTGAGACCATATCTCAGTTTTGTAACTCTGAAACAAAAATAAAAAACATATATTCAATTGTATTTTAACATTGACTGACCTCCTACATAAAAGAAATGGTGATGTATGTTCCATTAGTGATGTCCATGCTTTTAGTCTATATATGCCTGTCAAGTTCATACAGAGATTCTATTGCAATGCCTGATACTATGAACACTGCATGATTACAGCTTTTGGTTAGTGCTGTGACCAGTGTGATGACCGGTAGCATAGCTAGGCTGGAGCGAGAAAGGCTATATTGCATTTGCAGTCAAACCAGAGTGCTGTAGTACTCATTGTGGGCTCTTAACTATTGCAACTGTTTGTTAGATGTGTATCAAGCAGTTTGCTACACTTTAAAAAGAAGAATTTGCCGGGTTGTTTTAAACTATGTGATGATAGGAGTTACTGCCAGCCATGCCAGAAGTAAGGCAGTGGATGTATGACTTGTGCCAACACAGCTAGCTGGAATTTTCTAAATAATGTATCATTTGTATATCAAACTGATTTGCACAGATGCTTGTGCTGAAAATGTATTTGTGAGGTTTGCTTGTGTTACAATGTATCAACAGTGCACCCTGCTGGAATGCAAAGAAATGTACATGCATTATTGTAACTGAATTAAATGTATATGTTTTAATAGATGACACTGGGACAGTGAAGGTTAACCAGCTAGCTTACTTTTACAGAAATAAGGGAAAATTAAATGAACTGTTAAACCATTAAAATGGCAACCCACAGTGCTGAATAAGACCGGAAATGTTAGGCCTGGAAAAAGCCTTTGTTCATTAGCTTAGTAAAAAGAGGGTAAGACCCTTGCACTGCCATAAACATTTAAGATGTGTATTGCAGCTATCTATGCTAAAGTCCTGTCTCAGCTTCAAATGGGGTTACTGTAAGAAGTTAGAGTCAGGTGACCAGATAAGGTAATTTTGCAAGCCATCTTGGATATTATATTTTACAGGGAGTAATCTCTAAGTAGAGAGTATTTTGTTTTGGGGAACCTGACTAGAAAGACTGCTCACATATTTCATTGTACCTTGCTCTATCAAGTAAGTTACTAGGGAATAGAAATTCTCCTAGATTCAGTCAGGAATATAGTGAAGCTTAGTTTAGATATTGTTTTTCTTTTTTTTGTCTGAGTCTGCCCATCAATGTTCTTTTCAATATTTCCTGTGATCTGAACTCTGTGGTTTACTGTGAATATATATTTTATATATATATATATATTCAGTATTTTCATGTTCTTTTATTATTTGTTATTAAATATATTTAAAAAATGTATTGTGGCTGGTCGTTGTAGAAAGTACTTAACCTTTTACAGTGCTTATATTTATTTGCTGACAGTGTGTGGGCCACTCCAGAAGCTTTAGCCATCTTGGTCAACTGCTACCATTTGTTTTAGTATTAATATTACTCAGTATAATTGGACACCTTTTATTAGCGGCCTTAGAGTAGCTGATTGTGAAGTGTCTGGTGGCAGTGATAACTACTTTATACTCTGGGCAGAAGGGGGCATAGTAGGCAAATCTGTGCCAGCCTTTCCCAGGTGTGTGTGTGTGTGTGTGTGTGTGTGTGTGTGTGTGTGTGTGTGTGTGTGTGTGTGTGTGGAATCAAATCTCTCACTGTGTATGTGTGAGCTAATTGGCCCAGGGGCACAAAGCACTGGGTTTACAGACAGGGTGCTGGAGCACGTGGCTTGGACACTCGACTGAGGACCTACCCCTACAGCTGTACCAGTGGGGAATCTTATTAGGGACCTGGAGGGAGACAGATATGGAGAAATCAATACCCTTGGCTTAGTATGTTCCCTGTGTGCTCTTAAGGGAAATCATGCTTGATGCAGAAAGGTCTGCATCTGGAAATACTGAGTGTATCTATTTGTGTTCCAAATGCACTTTCTTCTCCAGTGTCAGTGGTGAGGATTCAGGCTACTTGATTATTGGTCCAGTGTAGGGTCTTCACATATTGATTGGCAGTGGTGGATCCATCATATGTCACATATTGGTTGGCAGTGGTGGGGCCATCACATGCTCACAAACTAATACATCAGGGTCATAGTGCTCAGTGCAGGCATAGTACAAACTGTAGCAATTGTTTGTTACATTTGTAGGAAACAGTTTTCTACAGTTTAAAAGAAGAAATTATTATTTAATACAATATGTTGAAAGAGGGTTATGAGAAAGGCAAAGAAACTGGACCTGAATTGCTGGAAGGTAGGGGACCAAGTCAGAATCCGGCCACCTGGCTGGTGTGCCAGTAGAAGAATATCCATTTTTTTTCACTTAAAAGGCTGATGGATTGAGACATTGATACATAGTACTGACCCAGGGAGCTGGTTGAATCAGCTGCACTTCTGGTGTTGACATTCAGTCAGGATTGTATGATATTCTATTTCAAATGTACAGCACATGTTTAAAGTTGGCCTTTTATTTTAATAGCTCTGAGCCATGTTTTTGAATCTTCCCTGCATAATCATACAGTTCGGTTATTTAAGTAACTTTTGCACTCACAATCAAGGTAGGTGTCAAGGCTGAAGTGCAAACGATGACAGTTGTAATTTCAAATCTGTGCTCATCCAGTATGTATACATTATTCCTCGTGTCAATTGTTGACAGTGGCACAGCAATGACTGAATGTGCAAAATGTGAACTTGCATGTCATGCCAATGCTATAGAACATGTGATGCTCTGTATTATTCACTGTTAATTTTTACATACTAAACAATATATAATCAACTGACAGAATCTTTCTGTGCCAGTGAGACTTATTTTTTACTTTTCTTCAGGTGATAAGGACAGAGCCAGGAATCATGCGCTGCATATCTAGTGAATGCACAGGCTAGTGAAGCAGCAATGGGAGAGTGGTATGTGTTCTAACTGTAAAATTAATTTCTCCAGAAGCAATCATAATATTGTTAAGCAACCGCTTTTGCTTGCAGATTCAGGCAGACTAATAATATCAAACTACCCGTAATGCATCTGCAAGGTAGCAACAATAATCATTGATTTCATGTGAATAACTTTATAGAGGTGTTGCAAAATTTCACTTTTGAGTTATAAGCAGAGTATGTTTGAGAAAATAATTATTTTCTTTGTAATCACAACCTAAATAACAGATACATTTGTGCAACTGAATAGTGCTTTTTACCTGGACTGTTTCCTATATAAGTTATTGTGTTGCTATCCTCTTTTGAAATACAGGTGATAGTGTACTGCTCTGCTCTGTAGTGGTGTTTATTGACTGTTATGCTGTACATAACTTGTCTGTTCTTTTGCTGAATGGTTATCTGCTCTTTCAGTGTTCATTATGAGGCTGGCAGATGGTTTCTGTCTTGTATTTGTATAGTAAACAACTGTGATGGACTGTTTAACATAAAATTGCTATCCTTTTTCTACAATTATTGTGCATAAACTCATTCCTATTATTTTCTCTCTGCTTGTTAAAGTTCATTAATTAGCATTATAGTGTTTTAATTGACCCGGTACATAGATTATAGGTTCATAGGTTCATAGGTGTGTACTAGGCTAATGGCCCTGGAGCCTTTACAAGCCTAGCCCATAGAAGTGCCCTGGCATCGTGCCGCCCGACGTTAGTTCCCAGTCCCTCTATGAAGTAGAGCCAATGAAGTGATCCCCTGGGTGAACTTTCTATTTCCCATCCACTCATCAAACTTTCTCTTGAAGAGGGCCAGTGAGGTGCTTTGCTTGACATGTATGGGAAGATTATTCCAGAGCATGGGCAGTCTCAGGGTTATGAACCTTTTCCTCTAGCATGTTCTGTAGACTGTAGTAATGAGGTCTCTGGAGCATGTGGTGCAGAGGGATTGGGATTTCTTTAGCTGTAGCATTTCTAACAGAGCTGGGTCAGACATGGCTTTGTAAGTCAAGCAGAGATCGTCTCTTAGTAGATGATATGAGACAGAGAAAAACTGGAGTTTTTGAGTCTGTCTATGTACGACATCCGTTTAAGGCCTAGGATCCTCTTCATGAGGTACTTTTGTGGCCTTTCCAGCTGTTGCATGTGTCTAGTGAGGTACATGCCAAATGGGACATTATACTTGATTGGTCTAATGAGGGAAGACTAGAGAGAGAGAGAGAGAGAGATGATGACCTCTTTTTTCCTGGATGCAAAACCCTTAGTAATGAGATGTGCCACGTAGGACTTTCTGACCACAGTGGCAATGTCATGATCGAAGGAGAGGTTGCCATCAATCTGTGTCGCCAGAATTCGTATAATGCTTTCAGTTTTCAGCAGGCTCCCATCGATGTGGTAATTAGTGGGAACTGAGTTTTTCCCAAAGGGGATGATGACGCATTTTTTGGCAATAAGTTTAAGGCCATGGTTTTGACATCAGTCATTGGTCTCAGTGAGGCCTTTCTGTAGGATGTCTACATCACTTGGGGAGTTAATAATGGCTCCCAGCCTGCAGTCATCTGTGAACTTGGACAGCCAGAGTCTCTCCGTGTTGGCCTGGACTTCTGAGAAGTAGATGCCAAACAGGAGAGGACCCAGGACTGATCGGCAGTCTGACTTGGTGTTTGCTACTTTCACACTGTGGGTTCTAGCTGTGAGCCAATTTGCAACCCACCTAGTGATATAGGGGTTGATGCATAGTTTGGTGAGTTTATCAATAATTCCTGTGTGAGGAATGGTATCAAAGGCCTTGGCCAGATCAAGGTAGGCTGTAATAACTGCATTGCCCTCATCCACAGCTCTGGTGACTGTCTCAAAGAAGTCAATCAGGTTGAGCAAGCATGACAGTAGCACAACAGGTAGAATGTTTGCTTTCCATTTGTTAAACATCTCTTTATGTTTGTTTGTTCTGATTTCCTGCCAAGGAGTGTATCATATAACTGATTTAGTTTCCAACCCTGCCTCCCTATTGGTATGCTGTTCCTATACTTGGTTGCTTTGCAGTTATCCTCCACTATTGTAAATTTGATCTGGGACACTCTTCCCAGTCTAGTGTCATTAACTCATTCTACCTAATACAGAGAGAACATTAGATAAGGCCGGCCCACTTAGTTTCTTAACCTTGAATTATCTTCTGCTCCTCCTTTCTCCCTTTCCACTTTACTAAAAAAAAAAAAAAAAAAAATTCTAAGCTTGATTCCTGCCTCTCCTGTAACCAGTCCAGTCCAGATACAGATTTGCTGTATCCAGGACTGTATGTAAACCTCTGTGCCCACCAAGCCCCTCCATCCCAGAGGGAACCTTCCAGCTCATCAGTGGGAGTGGCAAGCACTAGGCAGCCCATCTACCACAAGAGGAGTGGCCTCTGGCCCAGAAAACGTAGCTTACCAGCCATTTGGGCAGCACCTCCCTCAACCCTCCCGTCCAAAAGCCCGTGCCTGCACCTGCTTCCCACCCTCCCTGCAACTAGTCCAATCCAGATACAGATCCGCTGCATCCAGGACTGTCCATAAGCTTCTGAGCAGTGCCAACGTATGCTCTTCAAATTTTCCATTAGATCTACTAGTTCTCTCCTCTCCTGTACTTTTACTAGCTTATTAGTCTAGCACTTTACCAGACTTCTTGTGGCAATTATTGTAGCACACAAAAGTGCTACCAGCACTAAACGTTCTACAAAGAAACATCCTCAGTACTTATTAATGCCCACCCCTCCAGGCATGTCTAAATGTTAGTTCCCTGTGAATTCTCCTATTAACCTGGTGAACTTGGGCATCCTGAAGCAATGTAGCAACTACCTCATGTACACTGACATCCCTCTCCTCTTACCTCTCAACATGCAGACTTGCAAGAGATGCATGTATGTATCCAAATTGGAAGCTACTCACTTTCCAGCCAAGACCGGAATAGTTGGTCAAGAGGAGAAGGTCAACACTTGCACCACATCACATGGAACACACAGCATTCCAGAACACACACCAGCACTGCCTTTTCATAAAAACACAAACCACACACCCACCTTTGCGGAGGCTCTCAATAAAAATCTACCTAAACAGCAGAGACCTCCAAGGCAGAAATGCACTCTACCACCACAACACAACACTAATCATGAGACACATAACCTCCTAAACAGTGTGCCACTCAACCAAAGCCGCTAAGGCAAAACAGCATGCCCAACACACTAGTCATAGGTGACTTGATAGTGAGGTACACTGATGTCCCACTCACTAGGTTGAGTAAGGAGAAAGTAGCAGTCAGCTGCCTGTCAGGAGCCAGGATCCTCCACATAACGCATGCACTCAGGTCCCTCAACAACAGGTACAAATATGACTCTGTCATTGTACATGTGGGTGTGAATAACCTGAAATGTACCTCCCTGGACTACATAGGTTCATAGGTAGGTACTATGCTATCTGCCCAAGGGTATTTATAAGCCTAGCCAGAGTGTGTCGGCTTTCGCCGCCCCATTGATTAATTAACTGAGCCTCTGTCAAGCAGAGCCAATGAAGTGATCCCAGGGGTGTATTTTTTGTTACCCATCTACTCATCAAGGTTTCTTTTGAAGAATGTTAGTGAGGGGCTCTGCCTAATGTAGATATGTAGATAGGAATTTTGTTCCAAAGCATGGGGAGTCTCTGTGACAGGAATCTATCCCTCCAGCATGTTCTATTTATTTTTGTGGCAAGGTTTAGCTCACTAGAGTGCATGGCTTGCAGTGACTTGGATTTCTTTAGGTGGAGCATGTCTATCAATTCTGAGTTGGACATGGCTTTGTAAGTCAGGCAGAGATCACCTCTGAGTAAGCGATATGCCACTGAGTACAGCCGGAGTTTTTCAGTTGGGCTGCATAGGACATATGTTTGAGGCCAGTAATCCTCTTGGTGAGGTACTTTTGTGGTCTTTCCAGCTGTTACAAGTGTCTTGTGAGGTACATCCCAAATTGGGCATTGTACTCTATGATGGGTCAGATGAGTGATGAGTAGAGGGGCATTATAACTTCCTTATTTCTAGACGCGAACCCTTTAGTAATTAGATGGGCCACATAGAAGGATTTCCTAACTACTTTGGCAATATGATCATCAAAGGAGAAATTACTATCTACCTGGGTCCCCAGATCTCTTATTACCTCTTCTGTAATGGGGGGTCTGCCGCCTATGTGGTAATTCGTGGGTGTTTTATTTTTCCCAAATGAGATGACTATGCATTTTTTGGCATTTAGCTTGAGGCCATGACTTTGACACCAGGTGTCTGTCTCAGTAAGGCCTTTTTGGAGGATTTCCGTGTCAGCAGGAGAGTCAATTATGGCTCTCAGTTTGCAGTCATCGGCGAACTTGGTTAGCCATAGTCCTTCTGTGTTTGCCTGTACGTCTGAGAAGTTTATGCCAAACAGTAGAGGTCCCAGGACTGAGCCTTGTGGGACACCACTTGTGACTGGTTTAGAGTTGGACCTGGAGCCTGCTATTCTTACCATGTGAGCTCTGTCTGTAAGCCAGTTGGCAACCCATCTTGTGACGTAGGGGTTTATATTCAGGCTGGTGAGTTTTTCTATAATACCTGAGTAAGGAACTGTGTCGAACACCTTGGCGAGGTCAAGGTAGGCTGTGTGAACCACCTTTCCCTTGTCTATGGCCTTGGTGACTGTCTCAAAGAAGTCAACCAGGTTTAGTAGGCATGATCTGCCCTTAACAAAGCCGAACTGAGTTGGGTCAAGTGTTTGGAGGTTCCCAATGTCTTTGTTAATGAGTTCCACGATGTTGCGCTCCATAGCCTTGCAGACCCAGTTAGACAGGCTTATGGGGCGATAGTTACCAGGGTCAGTTGTGACCCCTCCTTTGTGGAGCGGAATAACCATTACTGTGCGCCATTCTATGGGCATGTAGCCTGTGGAGAGGCTGAGGTTGAACAGCATATTTAGGTGGGGGGTTAGTTCGTTCTGTAGTTTGTGCAAGACGCATCCTGGGACACCAACTGGCCCCATTGATGCTTTTGAAAGGGTTGTTTTCACCTGTGTCTGTGATTTCTGGGACACTACACTTTTCCGGTATTGTTGTGGGCCCTTTTGGAGGTGAGAGGGGAGTGAAGTTTGCACTGAATCTATCTGCCAGGATGTTGGCAATATCAGTAGGTTCAGTATATTTTGTGCTATTTTGCACTAGCTCAGAGCATCTGTGAGTTGCCAGTTAGATTCTTGACATAGCTAAAGAAGGCTTTGTGGTTATATTTTGTATCCTTGGCTATTTTTCTTTTGAAGTTAGCCTTGGATGATTTTATGAGGGACCTTAGTTTCTTATGGATACTGATCAGGGATGTCTTTCTTTCTTGGGATTTGCTTTTTTTCTGAACTAGTTTCCTACATTTATTGTATAACCTGTTTATGGCAGGGGTCCATCAGACTGGTTTCCTTCTCTTAGGGGAGTGAGTCTTGGTTTTGTTAGGGATGGCATGATCCATGCAGCCTTGTAGGTGCTCACAGAGTGCATTTGTAAAGGATTCAGCATCTTGGGCAGCGTTATATTTTAGCATGGGGGCTGTGAAACTTATCACCTCTGTCTTAAGTAAGGTGAAGTTTGCTTTAGAAAAGTTTTTCACTGTGGTTTCCTTGGTTGGGGGTGATGGGGGGTGTGGAAATCCAGAGTGATTAGTTTATGGTCTGATCTAACCAGTGACAGGTTGACCTCCGGTGCGGAACACCTGTCGCCCATGTTGGTGATGACCAGGTCCAATATGTTTTCACCTCTGGTAGGGGAGTTTACCAGCTGATCAAGGGCATTTGAGTTGATAAATTCCAGGAAGCGCTGAGCCTGGGAGTTTGTACTCAAGTAGTTTTCCCAGTTAATGGTAGGGTAATTGAAATCTCCCAATATCAGGGTGTTTGATAAGACCTTCATGTTTTCCAGTGTCTCCAGAAAGGCATATTGGTGGTCCTGGGTCATGGAGGGTGATTTGTAGCAGGCCACAATTTGCATTGCAGATTTGCCTGATGTTAGTTGCACATGGATGATCTCAGAGGTATCATGCTGTGCCAAAAACCTGGAGGTGTAGGTATCCTTAATGAATATTGATACACCCCCTCCTTTTGTGTTTCGGTCTGTGTTCTGTGGCCAAAATGTGTGGTATGAGTTGTAGCCCGGTAGTGCTGGAGTGATCTCTGGAGCCTTGAATCAGGTTTCAGTTACTGCACAGATGTTGACGTTCTCCATACTGAGGAGTGCTTCGAGCACATGCATTTTGAGATTTAAACTCCTCGCGATGAGTAGCATAACCCTCATTTTTTTATTTGTACTGTTTATGAAGGTGGGTTTGACTTTTGAGCCTTGCCTAAAAAAGGCACTATGAGGGCAGCAAGAGCCTTGGCCAGTATTCGAAAGCCTAGGGGTGACAGGTGCAAGCCGTCTCTTGAGAAATAACGTGGCTTGTCGAGCATGTCGCCCCAGGCTGACAGACACTGGATCCCCTTTCAATGACACCAGAAGCATAGCCAATTGTTGAAATTGATCATTTTTTCTTTATACTGAGGTATCATTCTTGGTGAGGGCAGGATGCTACTCAGGGTCAGGGTCATACCCGCCTGGGCTACATGATCAGAGAGCTCTTCCATGTCTCTTTTCATGTAGTCCAGGGAGGTACATCTCAGGTCATTCACACCAACATGAACAATGACAGCGTCATATTTGTACTTGTTCTGGAGTGAACTGAGTGCTTGTGTTATGTGGCGGATTCTGGCTCCTGACAAGCAGCTAACAGTAACCTTCTCCTTGTCCAGCCTAGTGAGTGGGACGTCAGTGTGCCTGACTATAGAGTCACCTATTACTAGTGTGTTAGGTATGTTATTTCACCTTAAGGGCTGTGATTGTGCGGCACATTGATTTTGTGTTTTATGTGTTGTCTGTTTTGTGACAGGAGGCGCAGGTTTTTTGGGTGTCTGCTTTGGAGCTCTCGGATGCTTTTACAGGTTTTTATTTAGAGTTTCTGAGTATGATTTAGTGCATTTTTTGCCAGTGCTGGTTTAGTAGGTCTATGTGAGGCTGGAGGTGTGGTGCAAGTGTTGACCTTCTTCTCATGACTGTCTGTTCCAGTCTTGGGTGGAGAGACCTTAGCCTCCAGTTTGGTTGTATAATTGCATCTCTTGCATATGTTAGTGTTTTGTGGTAGGAGAAGCGGGTTGTCTGTGTACATGAGGCAGTTGTAACATTGCCTCAGGATATCCAAGTTCACCAGCTGGACTGGAGAGTACACCTGAAGTTGCCCTTTGGTCATGCCTAAATAGTAGGTTGAGCTGCTTAGTCGCTTGGTTGGTGAGGGGTGGTTAAAGAGCCTTGCCCTGCTGGACAATCAAGTGTCAGGGTATATTAGTGCTTACTATTAGGTCTGAGCAAGTGCTGGACTGTAGGATGCTTTTTGAGTGCTTAGGTTGAGAGACTAGTTTCAAGGGAAAAACTGAAGAGGAGACTTAGTGGAGCAGGGAATAATTTAACCGTAGCTAACCGGTGCTGCCCGGCATGCAAAACCATGGAAACACGGTTTTTAAACTACTAACTTCTGGGCTGGAGCCACTTCTCCAGGGACAGATGGCTGCTCAAAGTTCCCCTCTCTCACAGGTGAACAGAGAAACTTCCCTCTATCCAAGTAAGGTATGGGCAACTCAGAAACTTGTAACACAGCCCTGAATTCAGCACTAGCCTGAAAACTGGACTTTACTAGCTTAGAAGGGTGGGAAACAAGGAATGTTTTTTTTTTTTTTTTGTTTTAAAGATAAGGCAAAAGCAATAAAAAGTACACTTAAAACAGCTTTAGACGATTACAAGTGATCAGGAAAGGCTATAGTACTTTAGTGTGTAGTCTACAACATTTAAACAAATTATTTAAACAAAAAATGACTTTTTAAAAGTGCAGGCCATCAGATAAGTACAATATGTGAAAAAAAACAAGCTTTTAAATCACAATAAATGCCAGAAAATCAGTGTTTAGGTGGCAAACAGTTAAGTACAGCAAGAAAATACAGAAAACTGATTCTTAATCACTCCTAAGACTCTCTTTTAAGCTAGAAGGCTTGTATCAGTTTAAGGCTTTCTAGTGCTTTCCAGTAGGTTAGTTACAGGAATGATGGGAAACAAGAGCAGATGTGGTCTTTTAAACCAGAAAGTTGAAAGAGATTGACAGCTTCCCAAATGATCAATAAACTACAATTCCTGGGCCAAGAACCACTCCTCTTGTGGTAGACAGGCTACCTAATACTTACCACTCCCACTGATAAGCTAGAAGTGGACTTCAACATAAAGGCTTGGGGGGATCAGAAGCTTACAAACAGTCCTGGATACAGCAAATCTGTACCTGGACTAGACTAGTTACAGGAAAGGTGGGGATCAAGCGCAAACATGGGCTTTCAAACCAGAAAGTTGAGAGAGATGGAAAAACTGCTCAAACGGCCAATAAACTACAATTTCTGGGCCAGAGCCACTCCTCTTTTGGTAGATAGGCTACCTAGTGCTTACCACTCCCACTGATAGAAGTGGCTTCCCTCCAACACAGAAAGGCTTGCGGGACTCAGAAGCTTACTAACAGTCATGGATACAGCAACTCTGTATCTGGACTAGGCTAGTTACAGGAAAGGCAGGAAACAAACGCAAGTGTGGTTTTTAAACCAGAAAGTTGAAAGAGATGGGAAAAAACTGCCCAAACAGCCAGTAGCTACAATTTCTGGGCCAGGAACTGCTCCTCTTGTGGTAGATAGGCTACTAATGCTTACCACTCCCACTGATAAGGTAGTAGGCTTCCCTTCAACACAGAAAGGCTTGGGGGGCTCAGAAACTTACCAACAGTCCCGGATACAGTAAGTCTGTATCTGGACTAGACTAGTTACAGGGAAGGCAGGAAACAAGTATAAATGCGGCTTTTAAACCAGAAAGTTGAAAAAAATGGGAAAAAATGCTCAAAACAGCCAATAATGTACAAGGTCTGGGCCAGGAGCCACTCCTCTTGTGGTAGATAGGCTACCTAGTGCTTACCACTCCCATTGATAAGTTAGAAGTCTTCCCTCCAACACAGAAAGGCTTGGGGGGCTCAGAATCTTAGCAACAATCCTGGATACAGCAACTCTATATCTGGACTAGGCTAGGCTAGTTACATGAAAGGTGTGAAACAAGCGCAAGTGCAGCTTTCAACCCAGAAAGTTGAAAGAGATGGAAGAAAACTGCCCAAAATGGCCAATAGCTACAATTTCTGGGCTGGAGACCACTCCTCTTGTGGTAGATAGGCTACCTAATGCTTACCACTCCCACTGATAAGCTGGAAGGCTTCCCTCCAACACAGAAAGGATTGGGGGGCTCAGAAACTTACAAAGAGTCCTGGACACAGCAAATTTGTACCTGGACCAGACCAGCAACAGGAAAGGCAGGAAACAAGCACAAACACAAGCCTCCAAACCAG
The DNA here is from genome assembly GCF_019279795.1 of Protopterus annectens. Lineage (NCBI taxonomy): Eukaryota > Metazoa > Chordata > Ceratodontiformes > Protopteridae > Protopterus > Protopterus annectens. Next base: position 1,070,770,307 of record NC_056741.1, on the reverse strand, counting down.
AAGGCTGAAAGAGATGGAAAAGCCTCCCAAACAACCAAAAAACTACAAGCTCTGGGCCAAAAACCCCTCCTCCTGTGACAGACAGGCCACCCAGTGCCCACTACTCCTACCGATAATCCAGAAGGCCCCCTCCAACAGAATAACTACAAATGCAAGTAGTGACAATTATACATTTCTTGATGATGAACACGGTGTGGAATAAACTAAATTGGTAGCTATCTCATGCTGTTGCTGTCTATCATTGTCAACTTTTTCAGAGATGTTCTGTATTTTAATGCTCTGATGTTGTGATGTCAGCCATTAATTATGTTGCATTGCTCATCTCATTTGCATATAGCTATTAATATTTCTACTGCTTATTCTTTTTACTACATATTGTTACAAAACATATGTTATTCATGGGATGCCCAAATTACACCTTAGTTGCACATTAACTTCAGTTACACTTGAGCTTAACTCTGCTATGAACACCTGAACTCAATTGTGTCAGGTACATATACAAATAATGGACTACAGAGCTTATGTTTTTCTGACAGACTGTCTGTATGATTATATTGTTATGCATATATCAAGGGTTTTGTATTCCAGACACCATTCAAGATGCTATGCTGTCAGTGTCATCATCAGCTTACGGTGTAGAAATTGTTATGAATATAAACACATGGCCTTGTTGCATGCCATGCTTATTTTGAAATGTCATAATAAATGTGTTCTGCTTTTGTACATGAAGTAATAGTACTTTCTCAGATAAACTATGCATTGCATGACATGTAATGTACTGGAGTTAAGTAAGGACACTCTGTGAAGGACATAATGTCCCACACATGGCCTTCTATTGATGTCATCCATACACATTAATAATAGGACATTGGGAATGCTGCATGATGCTGACTGCACAACTGTGATCCTAATTTATATTATACAAAGTATAAAGACACATTAAGGACCATATTGTCTGATAAGAATGTTTAAATGATACCTGTACAGTATTGTGATATGTATTCAGCAAACATGTCACAGTTAGTGTCACATTTTTTGTCATGCTAACAGCATAACATATGTCTTTCACAGTATCCAGGTGGCCATCTCATAGTGTTTTATGATACAGATGTATTGCACATGAATGTATGATTGGCAATGTTTTTCAGATTGTTATGTATTGAAATACGTTTCATCACATATGTCATTAAAGATACATATGGTCATAAATTACTGTACTGTGACACAGTGAACCATTTTCATCCAGAGACCATATCAGTCTGTTTCTGTTATATAGTCCTAAATGTAGGTGAACACAGATTCTGTATAATATTTTTTGGGGTAACCTTGATAGAGCTTGAGACCCATGGCAGCTCACTGGTTGGACAAAGGAGAAGGCAATGTGCCAGACCTCTGTCAAGTGATTCAAAGTTAGATGACCAGGAGGATGATGGAATGGATAATGATGACAGACCCTGACCTATATGTGCCATCATTTCTGCTGCTCATCATTGGAGACGTCAACAACAGCAACAAGGAGATGATTTATGACACCAGATCTGGGAGTTGAGGATGGATGTTTTTCAGGCACAGATGAGAGACTTGATGTGGAATTTCTTTCAGGACATGGTACAAGTCATGAGCAACTCCATTTGGCAGATTGCACATGAGATCAGTCATGATGTCTGATCCTTTCATGGTGGGCTGTCAGGACTGTACGTATTGTCTATGTAATCCACTTATGTAATGTTGCCACCATGGTGTTTGCCCTTTCACAAAATTTAATGTATAGGCATAATTGTGCAGACATAGCATATTGCTGATATATGTAGCTGATATACGTCTGAGCATACACCACAGATATCATGTCCTAGGTGGCATTAGGTTACACATGACGCATGACACACATTGCCACAGTACACCTGCATTAAGCAATGGGGTGCCACAACTTAATTGTGTGTGTATGTATGTACTCCTATGCATGCCAAGCAGCATAGTATCATGTTTAATGCACTGTGGCACTGTATGTGACAGATCCGCCTGTTGCAATTACCATGATGCAAGTGAGACACAATTGTTCTGCTATATATGTGAGTGGGATGACAGCAACTCAACAAATGTCTTATTCCCATATTTCACACATAACACAGTGAGATAGGTCGATTTCCTTTATATACACATGTCGTCCATGTGTATGCATTGCACTAGTTTCACTCTTGGTTGTTGGTGTTTTATATTTTTCCAACAACATGACCGGTCCTTGCTCTTGTGATGGGTGTAACATTGTGTTGCCATGCTGTCACACTGCCACCATAGCTTTGTGTGTGGCATGTAGTGGCACATATTGTGCCATTTTATGTCACATTCATGTGAATGTTCTTCATGGACAGTTACCCTTCACATAATGCATAGACAGTCATTTTTCCATTACTGTATATACAGTTGATGCTATATTTAGCATAATTCCTGCATGCATTGTTTCTCATTCTAAGTTATCTTACAGCATGTGTACATTCAATTCTTCCATTTCATGTGCATGACTGTTCTTTGCTCAGTCATACACATGGACACATTTATATATATGTCATCATTAAGGATACTTGTTGTGCCTGTTCTGTTATGTTGTCATGACATTATATATGTGTATGGGATAATGAATATTATGTTGCATACCTATGCATTTTGCTGTTTATTTGTTGCACATTACTGTGTTTGTGTAATATATACACAGACATGTTTACAGCCATCAGATATGCTGTCTACCCATGTGATGTACACTAGCCATTCACTTCAATGTAGCCTGGGTGGACGTCCACATCATTCTATTTGGTGCACATATGCAATGTGTCCCTTTATATATAGCAGTCTAGCTTTATTATGTGCCTATTTCTTATGCTTGCATTTCTTACTGATGTGGACCTCTGTTGTCTTCCTCCCTTTCAAAGTTTTCTTTTGAGATATGTGTTGCACATATACATGGCATAAGTTTAATGTTCTCTACATTAGCATCGTTGTCATATAGCTTCACTGTTAAAATAATAGCTTGGGCAATAACTTCCCCATTATACAAATGCAAGGCATATGCAGGCAAGGTCATTTTTGCTGTTTTACTTATGTTTTGAGGACTAGACAGGACTTTATTTGCTTCATTTATAGGCAAAAGCTGGCTTCCATCTCTAGCATTATGTATACCTAAATTAACAATTACTATTCCACGTCAGTGCTTTGAGTATGTGTATATGTACTAACTTTGGTTTCTAATAGGATTATGTTCATCCAATGCAGGTTACACATATACAACAAAACACCTGTGTTGCTTCTGACATTCACATATGCAGTCCATTTTGCATATATTTAGGTTGTGTACACATAGTTGTGTATTATATAGTCACATACTTGGTTTACTACAGTACTTCTGTTTGGCATTGTGCTTGTTTGCCTTTCACATACATGGTTGGAAGTTCTAGTCTAGCCTCTCCTTGTCTTCTCCTGCATTTCCCAGACTGGATTTGTACATCTATGCTGTAGCTTACCTTACACTTACTTACACTGCTGACAGACTTTATTGGATTTAATATCCACTGCCTATGGCAATCACCATTTTGTTTCACTACAACCCACTACTACTGGAAGTCATATAGCTTATTGTATGGCTATCACATAGGTCACAACATCTCAACACTACATAATGCATAGGTACATCTGTATATCTGCATTGCACCATGGCTGGTTTGCATGTCTGTCATTTGTCAAATTTCCTTCACCAATGTTGCACAGTGTGCAATCTCTGTAATTTACCTCAACTAAATGTTTTTTCTAACTTTTATCTGTCATGTATTGTGATATTTGTTATATGTTTATATCTGCTTTGTTTCCCCTCCTCCACCTCTTTACCTGCCTTTTCTATTTCTTCTGTTTTCAAAGAAAAAAAATGGTGGCTATTCTCACCCCCCCCCCAAAAAAAAAAAAACTAAACCCTTTGTTTCTCCCTCAGACTTTCCTATTTCAGCATACCCCTTCTGAGAATCTATTTTGCAGCCTTGCCCCACATCTGCTTTTCTATTTCCCTGTTTTCCTGGGAGTGTGCATTACATGGTTCCTACACTCGTTAGTTGCTGATAGCCATGGCAAAGTGGCCATGATTGCCCTTCACCTTACTTATTTTTTTATGTGGAAGTTTGTGGATTTCATTAGATTTTGCATATTATAAAGAATGTGAACACACACACACACACACACACACACACACACACACACACACACACACACACACACACACACACACACACACACACACACACACACACACACACACAAACAACACACACATCCATACAAGTATTATGAAAAACTCCATAATGCTTTGCAAATATTATTCACTTGAATGTTGTTGCATGACATCCGTAGGTATTTGTAAATACTTTTTAACTAGTGTGTTGATTACAGGTTCATAGGTTCATAGGTAGGTACTAGGCTATCTGCCCAAGGGCCTACGTAAGCCTAGCCAACAAGGTTCCCTGGCTTACGCCACCCAAGAAAGTTATTTTCCTGTGCCCCTGTCAAGCAGAGACACAGAAGTGATCCCCGGGGTGTATTTCCTATTTCCCATCTACTCATCAAGATTTTTCTTGAAGAGTGCTAATGAAGAACTTTGCTTGACATAGATGGGTAGCCTGTTCTAGAGTATGGGAAGTCTCTGGGACAGGAATATATCCCTCCAGCATGTCCTGTTTATTGTGGTGACAAGGTTTAGGTCCCTAGAGCGTGTAGCTCAGAGGGATTGGGATTTCTTTAGGTGTAGCATACCCAACAGCTCTGGGTTTGACATAGCTTTATATGTTAGGCAGAGATCATCTCAGAGTAGGCGATATGCTACAGAGTAAAGCTGGAGTTTTTTGAGGCGGTCAGTGTAGGGCATTTGTTTGAGGCCAGTAATACTCTTTGTGAGGTACTTCTATGGCCTTTCCAGCTGCTGCAGATGTCTTGTGAGGTACAATCCAAAAGGGGCATTGTACTCTATAATGGGTCTAATGAGTGTTGAGTAGAGGGGAACAATTACCTCTTTTTTTCCTGGATGAGAACCCTGTTATGATGAGGTGTGCCATGTAGAAGGACTTCCTGACTACTGTGGCAATGTGACTATCAAAGGAGAGACTACTGTCCACCTGGGTCCCAAGGTCTCTTATCACACATTCGGTGTTAAGTAGATTGCTGCCTATGTGGTAGTTCATGGGTACAGAGTTTTTACCAACTCCTCCACTCATGACACTGTACTTTTTGGCATTGAGCTTGAGGCCATGGCTCTGACATCAGGCATCTATCTCAGTGAGGCCCTTCTCTAGGATGTCCACATCATTTGGGGACTTGACTATGGCTCCTGGTTTGCAGTCATCTGCGAACTTCATTAGCCAGAGGCCTTATGTGTTAGACTGTAATTCAGAGAAGTAGATACCAAACAGGAGACGTCCCAGGATGGAACCCTGTGGTACTCCACTTGTCACTGCTTTGGGGTCCGATTTGGAGTCTGCAACTTTTACAGTGTGGGTTCTGTCAGTGAGCCAGTTGGCAACCTATCTTGTGACATAGCGATTTATACCTAGTTTAATGAGTTTAATTATAATTCCAGAATGGAGGATGGTGTCGAAAGCCTTGGCGAGGTCAAGATAGGCTGTGTGAACCACTTACCTTCATCTATGGCTTTGGTGACTGCCTCAAAGAAGTCGATCAAGTTCAGGAGGCATGATCTGCCTTTCACAAATCTGAACTGGGTGGGATCCAGAGTTTGGAGATTACCAATGTCTTTGTTTATGAGTTCCATGATGATACGTTCCATGGCCTTACAAACCAGGCTCGTCAGGCTAATAGGTCGATAGTTCCCAGGATCAGTGGTGGCTCCCCCTTTGTGGAGTGGGATAACTGTTGCAGTGCACCATTCAGTGGGCACAAAGCCTGATGCGAGGCTATTATTGAACATGGTGCTTAAGTGGGAAGCCAGTTCATTCTGAAGTTTGTGTAAAATGCAGCCTGGGATGTTGTCCGGTCCCATAGATGCTGTGTTTTTGGCTTTAGAGAGTGCAGCTTTTACCTGTGTAGTTGTGATTACAGGGACTCTGCATTCTTCCTGTATAGATATGGGCCCTTTAGGGGGTGGGGGTGGTAAAGTTAGCATTGAACCTATCTGCCAGGGTGTTGACAATATCAGTTGGTTCTGTAATTTTCGTGCCATTTTGCTGTAACTCAGAGCAGATCTGGGTGTTGCTATCGAGATTCTTGACATAGCTATAGAATGCTTTGTGGTTGTCCTTAGAATCAGTGGCAATTTTGTTTTCATAACTAGCTTTGGAGGATCTTATAGGGGATCTCAGCTTCTTACTGAGGCTGACCAAGGAGCTCCTCCACTCATGGGATTTTAATCTCTTTTGCAACAGTTTCTTCCTTCTGTTGTTCAGTTTGTTTATAGCAGGGGCCACCAGATTGGCTTCCTTTTTTTGGAGGATAGCGTCTTGGTTCTGTTTGGGATAGCATGATCCATACATTCATGTAAGTGCTTATAGAATGCTTTTGTGTGGGATTCAGCAGTTGTAACTGTATTGTCCATATGCATGGGTGTAATGAAGTTCACCACTTCTGTCTTAAGATGCATGAAGTTAGCTTTGGAGAAATTTTCTACCATGGTTTCCTTAATGGGGGGTGTGGGCGGGATGTGGATATCAAGGGTGATTAGCTGATGGTCGGATCGGACCAATGAGGAGTTGACTTCAGGTGTGGAACACCGGTCACTCATGTTGGTAATGATTAGGTCTAGGATATTGTTGCCCCTGTTGGGGGTGTGGATAAGTTGATCCAGGGCATTGGAGTTTATGAATTTCAGAAAGCGTTGAGCTAAGGAGTTGGTACAAGAGTAGTTTTCCCAGTTAATGGTGGGGTAGTTGAAGTCATCCATTATTAGGGTGTTTAGTTGAACCCTAATATTTTCCAGTACATCAAGAAAAGAGGAGTGGAAATCCTGGGGCATGGTGGGGGATCTGTAGCAAGCTACAATTTGGATTGCAGTTTTGCACAGAGTTCGTTGCACTTGGATAACCTCGGATGCATTATGCTGAGCAACTAGCCTGTAGGTGTGGCTATCCTTAATGAATATGGACACACCTCCACCTTTGATGTTTTGGTCCAGGTTACATGGCCGAAAAGTGTGGTATGAGTTATAGCCTAGTACTGCAGGGGTGCTCTCTGGAGTCTTGAACCAGGTCTCAGTCACTGCACAGATATCAATGTTTTCCATTTTAAGGAGTGCCTTGAGTGAGTGCATTTTGAGATTTAGACTTCTAGCATTGAGTAGCATTACCCTCAGTTTTTTATTGCCTGTTCCTGTTACAGTGGTGAATTTGTTATTTGAACATTGCCTAAAAAAGTCACTATAGGTGCAGCAAGAGCCTTAGCCAGTATCCAGAATCCCAGGGGCAACAGGTGCAGGCCACCTGTGGCAAAGCATTGTGGTCTATTGACCATGTCATCCCAAGCAGACAGATACTGGATCCCCTTAAAATGACACCAGAAGCTTAGCCAATTGTTGAAGTCAATAATGTTGTCCTTGTACTGCGGTATCATTCTGGGTGATGGCAGAATGCTACTCAGGGCTAGGGTCATACCTGCCTGGGCTACAAGATCGGAGAGCTCTTCCATGTCTCTTTTCATGTAGTCCAGGGAGGTACATCTCAGGTCATTCACACCAACATGGACAATGACAGAGTCATATTTGTACTTGTTGTGGAGTGACCTGAGTGCATGGGGTATATGGTGGATCCTGGCACCCGACAGGCAGCTGACAGTAACCTTCTTCTTGTTTAGCCTGGTGAGTGGGATATCAGTGTGCCTGACTATAGAGTCACCTATCACTAGTGTGTTGAGTACGTTGTTTTGCCTTATTGGCTGTGGTTGAGTGGCACACTGAGTCTGTGGGCTATGTGTCATTTGGTTTGTGTTGGGGGATGGAGGTTGCTTGCATTTCTGCTTTGGAGGTCTCTGTTGCTTAGACAGATTATTATTGAGAGCCTCCGCGAATGTTTTTGTGTTTCTATGTGTGGATTTTGGTGGTGTAGATTTAGTGAGACTATGTGATGAGTGTGGTGTGGTGCAAATGTTTACCTTCTCCTCATGACTGTCAAGTTCAGTCTTGGTTGGAGAGAGCTTTACCTCCAGCTTGGCTAGATAAGTGCATCTCTCACAGGTTGTAATGTTGGGTGGTAGGAGGAGAGGGTTGTCTGTGTACATGAGGCAATTTCTACATTGCCTCAAGATGCCCAGATTCATCAGATAGACAGGAGAGAACACTGGGCGCTGACCTTGGACATGCCTGAATAAAAAACTATTTTCCTCTAGATAAGTGATGAAAGTGAGTACAAGAGCTGTTTTTCTCTAAACAAGTGAGAAAAGTACATACAAAAACTTTTTTCCTCTAGGTAATGAGGGAGGCTGAGTGCTATAGTAATTAGTAGTTCATTTAGTGCTTACAAGTTCTGAACAAGTGCTGAGCATGAATAAGCAAATTTAAGTGCTAAAACTAAGAATCTGTATCTGCACTAGACGAGTTACAGGACAGAAATAAGTGCAAATGCGGGCTTTCAAATCAGAAAGTTGAGAGAGCTGGAAGAGATTGTCCAAATGGCCAATAACTACAATTTTTGGGCCAGAACTCCTCCTTATGTGGTAGACAGGTTACCTACTGCTTACCACTCCCACTGATAAGCAAGAAGGCTTCCCTCCAACACAGAAAGGTTTGGGGGGCTCAGAAGCTTACATACAGTCCTGGATGCAGCAAATCTGTATCTGGAACACTAGTTACAGGAAAGGTAGGAAACAAGCTTACAGTATTTTTTTAACAGAAAAGTAGCAAAAACAGTAGTAAAAACAATTCACATGCAGTGCAAGCTAGCACACTTGAGTATGTAGCAATATTAGGCCAAACACAGTTTAAAAATGCAATTAAATTAAAAAGGACTAAAAGCAAGTGCAGAAAGAGTTTATTAGGTAGAATGTGGTAAAGAGATGGGACTGGGGGAGTGTCCCAGATCAAACCTACAGTGGGGCGGGCAACTGCAAAAGCCACCAAATTTAACCTACAAGCCAAAAATAGGGAGGGTGGGTTTCAGTTTCAACAGAGAGCTAAGCAACAACTAACAGTACAAACTCTAAAACCAAAAAAATGTACTCAGCTCTGTATATTTGCAGATAGATTGGAAAGCAGTCTCTCAGAACAGGGAGACAACAGTTTCAACAGAGATCTAAGCAACAACTAACAGTACAAACTCTAAAACCAAAAAATATACTCAGCTCTGTATATTTGCAGATAGATTGGAAAGCAGTCTCTCAGAACAGGGAGACAACAGTTTCAACAGAGATCTAAGCAACAATTAACAAACTCTAAAACCAAAAAATATGCTTAGCTCTGTAAATTTGCAGGTAGATTGGAAAGCAGTCTCTCAGAACACAGGTACCAGCAATTAAATGCAGGCTGTTACTAACAGGTCTAATTTTATGCAAGTGATCCTTGAGTTAGATAACACACAAGCTGTAAAAACAGTTATACCAACTGAAGACACAGCAGAAAATAGAGGGTGGGGTGGGGAAAACAGTTTCAACAGAGATCTAAGCAACAACTAACAGTACAAACTGTAAAACCAAAAAATATACTCAGCTCTGTATATTTGCAGATAGATTGGAAAGAAGTCTCTCAGAACAGGGAGACAACAGTTTCAACAGAGATCTAAGCAACAATTAACAAACTCTAAAACCAAAAAATATACTCAGCTCTGTATATTTGCAGATAGATTGGAAAGCAGTCTCTCAGAATACAGGTTCCAGCAATTAAATGCAGGTTGTTACTAACAGGTTTTATTTTATGCAAGTGATCCTTGAGTTAGATAACACAGAAGCTGTAAAAAACAGTTATACCAACTGAAGTCACGGCAGAAAATAGGGGTGGGGTGGGTAAAACAGTTTCAGCAGAGATCTAAGCAACAACTAACAGTACAAACTCTAAAACCAAAAAATATACTCAGCTCTGTATATTTGCAGATAGATTGGAAAGCAGTCTCTCAGAACAGGGAGACAAAAGTTTCAACAGCGATCTAAGCAACAATTAACAAACTCTAAAACCAAAAAAATATACTTAGCTCTATATAGTTGCAGATAGATTGGAAAGCAGTCTCTCAGAATACAGGTTCCAGCAATTAAATGCAGGCTGTTACTAACAGGTCTAATTTTATGCAAGTGATCCTTGAGTTAGATAACACACAAGCTGTAAAAAACAATTATACCAACTGAAGACACGGCAGAAAATAGGATGGTGGGGAAAACAGTTTCAACAGAGATCTAAGCAACAACTAACAGTACAAACTCTAAAACCAAAAAAATATACTCAGCTCTGTATATTTGCAGATAGATTGGAAACTAGTCTCTCAGAACAGGGAGACAACAGTTTCAACATAGATCTAAGCAACAATTAACAATCTCTAAAACCAAAAAAATATACTCAGCTCTATATATTTGTAGATAGATTGGAAAGCAGTCTGTCTGCAGATTTCTTTTCCTTTATTGAGTTCATGTTGTTTACATTAGGATTGTATAATTTCAATGGACATTGATAATGCCCAGTATGGTTTATGAACCACGTATCTAGATATATACAGATTTGCAGTGAATGCCTGAGTATGCACCGACCTTGCCGGATGCATGCCTTTCATGCTAAGTTATTCTATGTACATTAAGGCATATTAGCATATGACTTGTTTGTCTGCATCTTTTGAGCAAAACTCAGCAAAATGCACCAGATTCCACAAACAATATGAAATTCTGAATCACAAAGTATCATCCAAAAAATTAATTCTGTCCTCATTAATATTTTTTACTAACTCGTCCATATTGTTATTTTACTAACCTGTTGTCCATGTTATTATTAAAAATTTCCCCCCGAAAAAAATCATCAAATTCTTCAGGGCATTGCTTACATATACGTATATAACAAACCATCTATGTACCTATAATATTTTATCACCTTATTTCTAAAAAAAAATCAGTATTATACATGTACCTATTCCGAAAACAAAAAAAAAAAAAATAATGAAAATAAAAATATTGGCATAATTAGGAGAAAATGGTACCCCCATAACTGTACCTTGTATTTACCATTTGTTATAAAAAAAAATTTAACTAACGTATCAAATCTAAAATAAAGTGCTTAGTGGGACTATTCTCTAGGCACCACAAAATAGCCACTAAACAGTCTTTATGCTTTATATTTATATAGAGGCTTTCAACGTACAATATCACCTGGTAATAATCTTAATTCCAAGCCACATTTTATAAATCCTTAATAAACTCTAAAGAGTCTATCAAGTAAGAATGAAAAATTGTATGACTGATGGTAATAAAATATATTTTAAAAATAAACCTACTTAGTCTAAAAAACTACCACAACCAGGGGTTAAAGGCCTACCTGGAGAATTATCTTTAAGCAATAACCCATGGCTGGGTGTGGGTAATGCTGGATTTACACATGGTTGGTGTGGTTTGGTCATGAGGGTGAAGCCCAAGTCACCAAACAAAGCCAACCATGGGTTAATCCAGCATTGGCTATACCCAGCTTTGGGATATTGCTATTATACAATGACATTATTTAAGAAAAAAAATACTTACTTTTCTTAAATAATGTCTTTGTGTAATGCCTCCGTGCTGCCTTTCCATGGTTTTCTGGTAACCTGGGGCTTTTTGTGATGTACTGGGCCTGCATATTGGACTTGTGTTCCCACACTTACGCAGTACATCAGTGCTGTGCAGAAGTAGCAATGTAGAAAGGAAGATCTCTGTTGCTTTTTTTTAAATTGAAAATAAATAAAGAAATTGAGAGCCTTTTTACATTTGGGAGAGCCAGAACAGACAAACTAAATGGATAATCAGGTAAGTTTCTTTAATTTTGCAGAACATACATGATTATCCTCTTATTTTTTCTGCATGGTCTGCATCATTCATTTCAGGTCTTCCATTTTCTTTTTTGTGGCAAAAAAGAAAGAAAAGTAAAAAAAAAATGAGGAGATATACTAATGGGAAAAAAGTCTGGGCAACCGGACCTTTTTCTGTTAGTATATTCTTGGATTTACAATGGGCACGCTGGTTGGGCTGCCAATCAGCATGCTTGTTTTTGAATATCAATGGCCAGCAATTGTATAATTATCTTCATGTAACTTTGGAAAGCAACAAAAGCAAGAAATTCTAGGACTAACAACCAATAAATTGTTTGTATGTGTTTCAGAAAGGAAGTTATGCCTAGCTGCAGTGCCTTATAATTTATCCAACTTAATTTTTGTCTCAAAACATTTTGTTGTCTTTTCAAATACCTTCTTTTTATTCCTAAGATGTGACATGCACATTTCATAATACATTTCTCTATACATCAGAACTATATTATTACCCTTATTCGAGGGTTTAACAAGAATATTTCTATTGTGCTGAAGCCCCTTTTTTCTTTTGGAATCTTGTGTAAACAGATGACAGCTGATATGATTCCTTTCAGTCTGGGCATATCTCAAAATCTCTGCATAAATGGATTGTTTCTTAATTGGGGATCTTGAGGCAGAAGGACAAGTAAGCTCCAAGATGAGACCACCAGTGACAGCATCTTGAACCTGTTAGTACTGCTCCTTTGTGATGGTTCACCAAGCCATCACAGATTTGGAACTCCACCCTAACTATAGTTCTAGACTAGGCTTTGCACTACCACAATGGCGATGGCAGATTAATACTCTAAGCAGGACTCATCATTCACAGGTGAGGCAGGATTTTGTTACTCTTAACAGCCTTACATAATGCATTCATGAGTGGTGAACAGACCTTATTTTAAGTCTGGGAAAGTCTGAAAAAGGAAGAAGAGGAAAGTGGCTGTGGATTATAAAAGAAGGTGATGAAGGTCAATTTCCCCTTCAAGTGGTAAACAACCAAGTCTCCAGAGGTCTGGCTGAAGAACAATTCTTGAACTGGGTATCCAGGATATTATTACTGAGTTTTGTGTTGAGAGAGGACAGTCTCAGCCAAGTCATGTTTGCAGTCACATGTCCAAGCATGAATCTCTAGGTACATCTTTCACACATTCAAAAATACAGCATGCCGTATGGAAGTCCACCTTGGAAGTCAATGATAGAGTATGGATGGCCTTTTCTTTGAACCCTGAGTCAGGATGGTCTAAGTTTCTCCAATGCTTCTTCCACAAGGAGGTCTGTAGCTTAAGAAGGTGAGAAGAGTATTTGAGGTCTCTCAGCCCCAATATAAGTCAGAGAAGTAAAGACACTAACCTCTCCTGTCCAAAGCTTCTCAGTCCCTGATTTTCAGTGAGATGGAAAATGTTATAGCCTGTGGGATTTATGCTGGAAAGAAAAGTTCAGAAGAGGTCTGATCATATCAGACTCATTTCATTCAGTTATGGGTTGTACATGGCCTCTACCTTCCTGGTAGCCACTCAAGCAGAGGCAGGGCATTTCTAGACTTCCAAGATAACATTCTTGATAAGACACTCTATGGAATGTAAGGCCCAGGAATTATCTTCTTTTTTTCTCTCGGCATACAGGTAGGCTTTTCTGAGGGAAAGGGACAAGAGGGTATGACCAGTCCATGGTGGACCTCATAATACTCAAAGTCTCTCCAAATAAAGTGCTAAGAGGGGGAGCTGGAGGAGGAGGCTTCATTGCCCTTGACAGTCTCAGTTTGAATGGCCTTTGGAAACCTTGATTCCTCAACAGGATCAAACATGGAGAGAGTCCTTTACTCTTCATTGCTTCCAGGTGTGAGCTTGCACACATGACTGATTGCTTAGTCTCCAGTGACATGGACCCCACATGTGAGTGTATACCCACAAAAGGTGGCAAATGGGAATAAAGGCATGTGCTGGGGTAAGCAATAACATAATCATAGGATCATAGGAAGTTACTAGGCTATTAGCCCTGAGGCCCTTACAAGCCGAGCCAAGAATTTTGCCCATGTTCTGGCAAGTCAGAACCCAATGCTCCTGTCCAGCAGGGACACAGGTAGAATCCCAGGGGTGTATTTTCTGTTCCCCATCCAGTTATTCAGGTTGCACTAAAAAAACATTTATGAGTTACTCTGCTTGATGTGGAGCAGGAGTGTATTCCACAGAAGGGGGAGTCTTTGGGACACAAATCTGTCCCTCCAACAAGTCCTATTGATGTCACAGTCCAGGCTGAGTCCGCACATGTGGGTTACCTGAGTGAAGCTTGACTTGCTGGTATGCAGCAGTATCATCAAGGTGGGGTCTGAGATTGCTTTGTATGCCAGACAGAGGTCACCTCTGAGAAGTCTGTAGGAGACTGAATAGAGGGACAGGGCCTTTAGCCTATCTGTGTAGGGTAGATGTTTGAGGCCCTGGATTCTCCTGGTGAGGAACCTCTATGGTCTCTCCAGCTGCTGCCTGTGCTTTGTAAGGTACATGCCAAAGGGGGCATTGTACTCAATAATGGGTCTTATAAGGGAAGAATACAGGGATGTTATGACCAAAAAACACAAAGAAATTAGCCAAAAATTCAGGTAAAAAAACTAGAAATATCCAAGGTCGAGGAATGAAAGTGACAACGTAAAACAAATAGCGTACACTGTTTTAATATCCGCTTTCGTCGTAAGACTTCATCAGAATGAAACATCAGTAAAAAATCAAACATAAATACTACAACCAATTAGTAAATTAATTAATTAAATCAATTACAAGTTTTAAAATTTTAAAAAACAACGTACCTCACGCAAATAAGCAATTCAAATCCTTAGCTTTGTCAATATGTAATTTACGATACTTTAAAAAGCATTTAATGTTAATAGCTTTGTTTAATCCAGGAAATTTATCAGCTTTTAATTTGATCTGCCATAAGGTTTCTCTTTGCTCTAAATAATTTTTATAGTCACCCCCAGGGACCTCAGACTTTTTGAAGTTTGTACTTGGGGATGTTGGTTTGAACATTAGTTTTTTGGATGTGTTTTTTTGGTGAGATCAAAGTGAGCATAGGTTTCACAGTAAGATTCACCGTAAGAAAACATTTACAAATAGTTATTTACATTTCCACAGTGGCCATCCAAGACACATGATCAGGAACATTCCCAAAGGGCAGTTTATTAGAGCCTGCCGAATGACATCAAGGCAACAGGACTTAGAGAGGGAAATCGAGTTCATTACTAGGATGTTTATTGATAGGGGATATGACAGTGAAATGTTAAGACAAATAGTTAAAGAAGTTGAAGGTAAAAGAAGTGTTTGTTACCCAGCTTTATTGAATGACACCTTATCATTTAATGAGATCAAACTTACTAACTCAATGGATACCACAGTGAATGCTAATTTAATTTGTTCCCTAGATATGAGTGTTGACAGTTTTAACATACAGCGTTTATTAGAAAAAAACTGGAGAATTATACAGGGGAATCCGGACATTTTTGTGTACACAGCATAGTGTACGCTATTTGTTTTACTTAGTCACTTTCATTCCTCGACTCTGGATGTTATGACCACCTTGCCATGGATTAAGCTTTCCGTACAACCTAGGCAATATGGTGGTCAAATGTCAGTTTGCTATCAACCTGGGTTGCCAAGTCTCACATGACTGACTGCATGCTTAGGACCTTGTTATTAATTTGATAATTTGTGGGGCCATTACTTTCTCCAAATGGGATGGTGATGCATTTTTTGGCATTCAGTTTGAGGCCATGTTTCTGGCACCAGTCATATGTTTGGGTGAGACCCTCTTGAAGGATGTCCACATCACTAGGAGAACTGATGACAGTGCCCGGTTTATAGTCATCTGCAAACCTGGTCAGCCATAGCCCACTGGTTTTGGTCTGCACCTGAGAAAAGTATATCCCAAACAACAAAGGCCCCAAGACCAATCCCTGGAGTACTCCACTTGTTACAGGTCGACTGCTTGAGGTGGCTTCCCTTGTTTTGGCTAGGTGGGTTCTGTCAGTGAGCCAGTTTGCTACCCATCTGGTAACATATGGATTGATGCCTAGTTGAGAGAGTTGTTGAGTGGGGAATATTATCGAAGGCTTTAGCCAGGTCAAGGTAGGCGGTGTGTACCATCTTTCCCTTGTCCATGGCTTTGGTGACTGTCTCAAAGAAGTCGGACAAATTTAACAGGCATGACCTTCCTTTGATGAAACAAAGCTGTGTGGGATCAAGTGTTTGGAGGTTGTCTAGGTCCTTGTTAATGAGGTCCATGATAATCCACTCCATGGCCTTGCAGATCAGGCTAGTTAGGCTGATGGGTCTATAATTTCCTGGATTGGTGGATGCTCCACCTTTGTGCAAAGGGATGACAGTGGCTGTCCTCCATTCGACTGGGATGAAGCCAGTACTCAGGCTTTGGTTGAATAGGGTGCCTAATGTTGTTGCAAGTTCCTGTCTTAGCTCATATAGGATGCAGCCTGGGATGTTATCTGGTCCCATGGAGGTTGTATGTTTTGCCTTTGAGAGGGCAGTGAGGACTTGCTCGTTAGAGATAAGGGAAAGGGACATGTGCTGGGGTAGTCCTGATTTACTGATAGGGGGAAAGAGAGGTGAAGTTTTCACTGAACCTGTCTGCCAGCAGGTTGGCTATATCTATGGTGTTTGTGTATGTGGTGTACTTTGACCACCAGTTCTGAGCAGATCTGGGTGCTTCCCTTGAGATTGCGGACATATGCGAAGAAAGTCTTGTGACTGCCTTTAGTAGATGTGGCCAGTTTGGACTCGAAGTTTGCTTTGGATGATTTTACTAGTGCTGTTATTTGCTTGTTAAGACTAAGACGAGATTGCATCCAATTAGGTACCTGCTAATTCTTGGTCCTGGACAGCAGTATTTTTTTTCCTTTTATTGTAGAGTTTATTTATTGCAGATGTCCACCAGACATGTTTACTCTTCCTTGAGGAGGAGGATTTTGTCCTGTCGGGTATTCCTGATTCCATGCAGCTATATAAGTGCTCACACAGTGCTTTGGAGTAGGTTTGGACATTAGGTTTTGACTCCTGCTCCCACTAGGCATCAAACATCTGCCTGAAGTTTAGGATTTCAGCAATTAGCACTAATATTGGATGACACTCACAATTTCTCAGTTGGGGACAGAAGTCTCTGTTTGACCTCAGGAAATCCCAAGAGAGGGATTCCTGACCTCAAGAAACCCTAGGCTGTGACCAGGCCCAAGTATCTCAACAGGCCTCTCGATAAGATCAGATCAGTTTGCAAGAGCCTAGCTGTTCAACCAGAAGTGGGCAGCGCAAGCACCTGAGGATGCACCTGCGATGTGCAAACTAGAAACTCATCTCTGACGGGCCTGTTGTCATCTGCTGATTTGGAGGACTGGTGCAGGCTTAAGTCCTTCCTAGTCAAGGATAAACTTAACACCTATATGTACTCAAATATCATTTTTATACAGACTTATCTGCAAGAGGGATATACCACAATCTATTTTCTAAGATTCATTCTTTGTAACAATGGTCCATTTGGTGTCTGCACTATGACATGGACCCTCCTACCTGTCACCATATGCAAAGCATTTAACTGTAGTTATCATTTGGTTTAAAAGGCAAGCCAAAATCTCCTCTCTAAGCTAGCATCGAGGTGAAACAATGAACTGTTGGAACTTATGGCAGTGCTCGATGTTTCACTCTGCTCTGAAAAAAATACATTCAATACTAGCATAGGATTTAGCTGGCAATTTTATAGCCATACAGCAGATACTTTGTAGACTTATGCCTAGGTATAAAAAACAGATACCTTTTTTCCCTCTGCCTGGCTTGGACACCTGTGACTACAAGTCTTGGATTGATTCTAAAACCATCTGGACCTACAAAGCTGATATAAATATTTTTTTGCACTTTTTCTAACTGTCTCAGTGCTGTTTAACACTTCTGTGCTGCATTTATTAATTTTGTTGACTTTACCACTGTTTGTCTGCCTGCACTTGTTAATGAAATGCAGTCTGTTTGTTACATTACTGCTCTTAGATTGTTTTAACAGTGATATTAATCAACATTCTGATATTTTCTAGCCTCCGATAATGCAAAAGCTGTTCTGAGTTTGCCAAAGTTTTCCTGAGTCTACCAAAATATTGCTAAGTTTTGCAATGTTTTTCTGTGTTGTAGTTCTCTCATGTTGTGTACTTTTTATTTCTGACTTTTGTTGGAAAGCATTTGTTACTCACTTGAGCTCAAAACCAGCTTGTGTTACATTAAGAGGGTTCTTTTGCACTCTGGTGGGTGCAGAGAGCTGAATTCAACCCATCCAAGTTGGAAACTGCTGGAGGAAGGTTTATTGTGTTTTTATCTGATTGGCCTGAGGGCTTAACTGTTGTAAAAGTCTTTCATCTTGCTAGTATAAAGGCAAATGTGGCTCCCTGTGCCTTGTATATAAGCAAACCTCTCCAGCTTAAAATCCTCAATAGGAAATACTCTCCATAGTCTCCCACTGTTCACAGCTGCTCAAAGAATGCCAATTTGTGTAGAGGGCAGTACCACTGCAGCTTGCCTAATAATATACTACTAAACACTCTCACTTTGGCCTTTAAGTGACTCTCCCCTACTCCTTCCCATCTACTAAGGATCTGGTATAATGAATAGGTGCTTCCCTGCCATCTCTGTTTCTGGCTTGGTGGATATGGGCATCATGTGGCAGTGTAGCAACTATAAAATGTTCACTGACATCCACTTCATATTAGAACAGACAAACACAGCATGTCAGAGATGTAGATCCACAATGTCATTGGAGGCAAAGGTCTCACATACACACATGATAACTGCAAACCGGGTTGTTAGCATTACACCCAAAACACTCACTACCAGCACCAAAGAACAAACACATAGACCCACTTATGCAGAGGTACTCACTTGCAATCTACCCAGACCTCCAAGACCTCCTAAAAGCATTTGTAAGTGGCCATGCACACACCCAGAAAAGACAGCACCTCACAAAAAGCTTAACTCTGAAAATCATAGTAGCCCCACTTCCAAGCCCAAAAGGCAACACTCCACACAGCCAAACATTATAGTTATCGGGGTTTCCATTGTAAGACATACTGATGTCTCCCTTGCCAGACTAAAGAAGCAGAAGATCACAGTGAGCTGTCTGTCTGTAGTCAGGATCCACCAGATCATACATGCATTTAGGTCTTTAAACCACAAAAACCAGTATGACATGCTCATAGTCCATATGGGTGTAAATGACCTAAGATGTATCTTCCTGTACTATATGAGGAGAGACTTGATGGAGCTTTCTGAATATATGTACCAGGTGGGTATGAATCTAGCCTTGAGTAGCACCCTACCTTCACCTATGATGATGCCACAGTACTAGCAAAAATTATTGACTTCAGCAACTGGCTTAGTTTCTGGTGTCACAGCAAGGGGCTTCAATATTTCTCAGCCTGGGGAGGCATGAATGACAACCTTGATGCTTTGCTAGGGATGGTTTTCACTTGTCACCACTTGGCTTCTGGATAATGGCAAAAACTTTATCTATTCCCATAGTGCCTTTTGTAGGCTGTGTTAAGTTGTTAAACCCTCCAACATAACAAAAATCACTTACAACTAACTAAAGGTGCTGCTGCTGAATGGTAGGAGTTTAAGTAAAAAAACTGCACTCCCTAGAGAATACAGACAAATGTGCAGTCAGAGAAACATGGTTCAGAACCATAGAAAGCAACCCGGCTATTGAAGGCTACAATGCCTTTCATACATTTTGATCTCCCTCATCTCAGGAAAAAACAAAGGGAGGGGCTGTCTCAGTGTTCATAAATAACAAGTACACTGCTAGACTGGTCCAACAACATGACTCAATTGAACTTACTCCATACCCAGCTAACCACAGGTGTGACCCCTTATCATATCTTTGCTAACTAGATTCATCTAACATGAGTCTGGAAAACCAGACCTCCTACCTAAACCTAGTGAAATCTCTTAACATTCAGCCTAACACCATACTTATGGGTGACTTCAACTATCCCTCCATAAACTGAGAGACTTATATGATCCATAATTCAGTTGCTCAGAGGTTTTTGGACTTTGTCAATGCAAATGCCCTGGAGCAACTAGTTACTTTAGCTCTCCAGCTAGATGTACAAATATCTTAGACCTATTACTCATGAAAATGGGAGGATGCTGCTCCCTCCTGTGCATTAACTCCATGGTAAGATCTTGACCATAAAATGTTCTCTTTTAGTATTAAAAGTAACCCAGAACCCCCATCAAACTTCAAACCTGTTAAGAGCTTTGCTAAGGCCAATTACCTCAAACCAAGTGACAGCTTACTAAACTTCCAAGCCCCTCCAAACTCAGGTGACACTGAGGCCTACTCTGAGCTGTACACAAAAACACAACCACATTCATAGCTGCATAGATGAGGCAGTACCCATCCGAGTCAAACCTATGATTGCTGGCAAAAATAAACTGCCATGGTGGACCCCTAGCATAAATAAGCTATTCAACAAAAGGAAAATAAATTCCCTCCAAAGGCAAGAGGGATGCATTGGTGCTGAGGATGCATAACCAGAAATACAAGAAGCCCCAGGATTCAGCAAGCTCTGCATGGTGTGCAGGAATAGTGCAAGAGCTGCTGCACACAATATGGCTGAGGAACGATCCAGGAATGAGCTCCTGGGATGTGCATGAGCACTCCGACACTATTGCTGCATGGACACAGCTCCTGTATGCTAATTACCCCACTTGCAGGTGAAAACCATGCAAATGAGGTGAATTGGTGATACAGGAAGCATGCAGGCATCTGTGCAGGAATAGTGTAACCTGCAAAAATGTATTTGGTTACTAACCGAACACATTTCTGCAGATTACAAAACGGAGGCATGACAGCTCCAAAGAAAGCATCTATTCAATGTAGTAGGCATGCCAATGGCCAAATATATGGCTATTGGCATGGCACATAGTTGCAAAATTATAAAAAAATAACTTTTTCCGGGCCGATTCTGGTGTGCAACTGGGATCGGCCCGACCCGTACTGCCAATGTATGTTATCTCATGGGGTCCAAAATAACAACATAACACAGTCCACAGAACACAAATGCAAGGCCATGTCAACAAATCCCAGTAGCTTGCCCACCATGTCCTACTGCATGAACTGTGGACTAACCCCTAAATAATGCTGGGATGAAGGGACAACTATAGAGATACTTCCCAGATGTCACTCACACAATGTTAGGAAGAGGCTAGAATAACAGAGTGGGGGGGGTGTAGAAGCATGGAAACCATGGAGTGTGTGAAGTCTGAAACTCTGATGTGTGCCCATACTACCCCTGAGTGTAAACTCAGTAATGGGTGGCTACAAACCTGCTTGTAAACCACAATGTGAAGGGGAACTGACCGGATATATAAGCCCTGCCTCTGGGTAACCTGGGTGAATCTGTACAGCTGAGAGGTATGGCCACAGCAGGATATGGCAATTCTGTTATGTCAATATATGTACAAGCAGGGGATCCTCAGCCACCACAGTATCAAGGTGCTGGACCATTTACACAGATCCATCAGCAAGTGTTTGCAGCTACCCCTCCAGAATGGCATGAGTGTGCAAGAATATGTAGGCTGCAGACCACAATACTGGATACAGCTTCAATTCATCTTGTATTTCCCTGGAAATAACTGTGAGCGAATAAGTATATCTGGTGGCAGTTGATGACATAATACATCAGAGTGTAAAACAGTGCATGTCTGAATATCTCTGCTAACACCAATCATGTAACACAAGCAGCACAGACAGCAATAGTTACAGTATCTCGCTATCTGTTTCCATTGTGACTCCATATTGTCAACCTATCTACAGATATCTTGCAGAACAGGTTGCTAGCTGTAGGTGTAGAACACAAAATCCTGCACTAGAGGATTCACACACTCAATACAGAGGGTTATACTGGGCATGATCCTACACTTAGAGAAATGAAGCCCATGTCTGATAACAACAGTGGACTATATATATCTGTCAGTCGCAGATGTCTGTGCACACACACCACATTGCACACCATTCATGCTTTGCACACACATTGGATAGGAATACTCACACATATCTAGGGCCAACACACTATAATAGGTCAAACATACACACACAGAGATGTGGGGAAGAGAGAGGCAGACAGTGACAAAGAGATTACCATCATGAGTCATGTCCTACCCACTACACATCCAATTGGCCAAAATCACATGATGTGCTGATGTCAATCACTATACACATTTGCTTTTGGTAGCCGTCAGCCCAATAGTGTCTGTGGTTCTTGTGATAACTGTGTAACATGATAGTACAAATCAGTATTCCTCTAGCATTTGTATACCCAGTTCTGTCAAATGTAAAGTTGTGTGTGACTGAGTGTTGTGTGTGTGTTCCCAGAGGAATGGTTTATGGCCCATTCACACACACACTGCATTTCCCATAGCCCATGTTACCACTCATGCTGATGTCAGTCACCTTGAAATAACCCCCTGGCCAATTACCAGCCCTGTAATCTCCGTGGCGTGTGCGATAACTGCATAATGCTGTAATGCAATATACTAGTCAGGTAGGAGTTCTAATCCCAGACATGATAAGTATGTGTGCGTGTGAGTGTGTGTGTGTGTGTGTGTGTGTGTGTGTGTGTGTGTGTGTGTGTGTGTAGAGAGTGATGATTTTGAGGCCATTCACAATCACTACACCTCCCATTGCCCTACCTTAGCAAGCCTGCTGATGTCATTCACCTTGAAATACACCTTTGGACAAGGGCAAACCCTATAAGCTCTGCAGCGTGTGCCATACCTGTGTAATGCTATAGTGTAACATATTAGTCAGGTAGGAGTTCTAATCCCAGACATGGTAATTGTGAAACTCTGTGTGTGTAGAAATTAATGATTCTGAGGCCATTCAAAGTCACTACACCTCCCATTGCCCCACTTTAGCAAGCCTGCTGATGTAATTCACTTTGAAATACCCCTTCAAAGAAGGGCTAGTCTTATAAGGTCTGTGGTGTGTGCGATAACTGTGTAATGTTATAGTGTAACATACTAATCAGATAGAAGTTCCAATCCCAGACATGGCAACTGTGAAACTCTCTCTGTGTGTGTGTGTGTGTGTGTGTGTGTGTGTGTGTGTGTGTGTGTGTGTGTGTGTGTGTGTGTGTGTGTGTGTGTGTATGGAGATTAATGATTTTGAGGCCATTCACAGTCACTACACCACCCATTGCCATACTTTAGCAAGCCTGCTGATGTCAGTAACCTTGAAATACCCCTTTGGACAAGAGCTAGCCCTATAAGTTCCATGGTGCATGTCATAAATGTGAAACAATGTAGTAGCAGTAACTACACAGCTATGGGTTTGAATCTCATCTATGGCAAGTGTTTGTGTGTGTACCTCAAAGATTTTGGCCCCATTTACAGCCAGTACACATCTCAGAGCCTGATTTTATCAGTCCTGCAGATATCATCCACCTTACAAGTACCTGTTGCCAAGCCTAAACCATATCATGTCAGTGGTGCATGTGGTAAACGAGT
Organism: Protopterus annectens; assembly: GCF_019279795.1. Taxonomy (NCBI): domain Eukaryota; kingdom Metazoa; phylum Chordata; order Ceratodontiformes; family Protopteridae; genus Protopterus; species Protopterus annectens. Next base: position 1,070,746,789 of record NC_056741.1, on the reverse strand, counting down.
AACATAATGGTCTCTAAAGATTATTCGATAGAGGTTTAAACCTCACCCATGGCAAATGTAAATGTGTGATTAGGGTAAAATTATTTTTGGGATCTCTCACTCACTACATCACCCAGTGCCAGTATTTACAAGGGCTGGTGATGTTCCTCACCTTAAAAGTACCTTGGGATAATCCATCCAATAAGCTCCGTGGTGCGTGCGATAAATGTGGTACACTGTAGTAGCAATACATAGCTAGATAGGGGTTTGAATCTCAGTACTGGCAAGTGTGTGTGTGTCTGTCATCAGTACCTGTGTGGAGGTTGCTGTGATTGTGTAATGACAGAATGCATTGTGGGGTGGATTTTGCTAAATTAATATGTTGAGGACCTACTATATGTCACAATGTCCACTTTACAAGGACAACAGATGTCAAACAACAGAGAGGCTGGTGTAGACAATCCATAGCCCCACATGTGACATTATGGGTTGGTGAACAATATAGGCAACCCTTGTATTACTCAGAGAACACTCTCCACCCATGTCTCATATGCAAATACACTTGGCTAGGCAACAACCACTATATTGATAGTTCCCTGCATATTGCCCACAGATAGTAACCACGGTGTGATTGCAGCGGACTACATGCCTGTTGACCACAACACTGCCACTGACATCAGAAAGTACTGTGATGTGTAACATCTCCTGAGTGTGTGTTATCTAGCAAGTAAAAGGACATGACACTCTGTTCCATCCCTACAATAGGCAAATAAATGCTTACAGTGGTCCTTTTGCTATGTTCCTCACTGGACACCTGCAACAACTGTAGAGTCTACAAATGTAACCCACAAAGGGAATACCATGCCGTATACACATGCCCTCTATGGACAGTCACCACTAACTCCACTGAATACCTATATCATGCTGTCAATGTAGTTGCATGTGCGACCTCAGTTCCACTGCCAGGTCTCCCTAAATGAGGTCAGGAATGCTACATCAGAAGATAACAATCTGTACACACAACATGCCCAGAGACCTTAAGTACAAAGTACACATCCACATGTCAAAGAACATGCGTGTGGGACATATGCACAACCCAGACACTGTCCATGTTATGGAATATAGCTTACATACATGGGAAGCAGTGCACATCACTGGTCACCCACAATAGTAACCCAGATGAGTGGATGGTGAATACAATACCCACCTGTGGGGACCACTCCAGGGACTAAACCCCTGAGCCACACTGGAGACCATTGTCATGTGGCCTGATGCCAAGGTATTCCCTTTGCCTAGCCTTGTACAGCTGTCAGGCCCAGCCACCTAGTACACACCTGTGAAGCAATGAACCTATGCATCTCAGTACTAGCAAGTGTGTGTGTGTGTGTGTGTGTGTGTGTGTGTGTGTGTGTGTGTGTGTGTGTGTGTGTGGAGATTAATGATTTTGAAGCCATTCCCAATCACTACACCTCACATTGGCCTACTTTAGCACACCTGTTGATGTTATTCATCGTGACATAACCTTTTGGCCATGTATCAGCCATGTAAACTCTGTGGCATTTGTGATATCTATGTAATATTGTAGTGTAGCAAACTAGTTAGGTAGGGGTTCTAATCTTGATCCTGCCAACTGTGATGATGTGTGTGTTTCCCTGACAGAGTGTGTGTGTCTCCATTGACACCTGCTTTTGTGGACATTCACATGTACTACACTTCCCTTAGCCCTTCTTTAGCACTGTTGCTGATGTCACTCACCTTCAAAGATACCTTTGTACAATTCTCCAACATGTAAGCACCATGGCACATGCAATAACTGCCTAACACTGTAATAGCAATGTAAAGTCAGGTAGGGGTTTGAAACTCAGTACTGATAAGTGGGTGCTGGGGTGAGTGTGTACTGACAGGATCCATTGCAGAGTGGGTTTTGCTTCATCATTATATTGAGGACCTATATGTCCCATTGTCCACATTACAAGGCTAGCAGTTTTCAAACACTGTAGAGGTTGTTGTAGACAATCATCAGCCATAAATGTGTACAGCCATGTGCAATTACTATGTGACAGTATGGAGTAGTAGACAATAGAGGCAACCGTTATAATACCCAGATACCACCCTCCACCCACGGATCATACACAAACACACTTGGCTCTTGCTCTTTTACACTCTTCCTTTCTTACTTTGTCTCTGTCTCCCTCTCTCCCTCTCTGGTGGATTTGGAAAAGTACAACTGTTTTGCATAGGCAGCAGCTTGAGTTTTGTAAGGAATGCCCATGATCAGCTGATGGCCTGTGCACGAATTGCAGTCCCCCACTTGCTAATTGCATGTGGAACAGCTGTGGTATCATTCCTATAGCCAATTGCATGGAAACACACTCCTATAACTAAGCACTTCATGTGGGGGTTGGCTCTTTTCCTTCACTGTGAGTAGGACATCATGTGGGTGCTTGACAAACTGCATCACAGAGGATAGTTGAAAATACCTCTTACAACATACACTGTGCAGACAGGCCAACAAACAGGATGGGGATGTTCCAGACATGGGGACAGAATATAAGTATTGCTGTTCTACATTTGAAGTAATGTTGGTTTAACAGGGTTTGTGTGGATATGGCTGTTCTACATTATTTAAAATCTGGCATGACAGTGTAATGCGGTTGAGGAAACTCACCTATAGGGCTATCTGCAGACTGTCCAGAGTTTGGAGTCTTACATGTGTTGTGTTGCTCAGACATTTCCTATCTTTAGATATGCAGTAGCATACTCTAATGATTGCAGTCAGTACATGGCGACATCCATGTGAGTTACTGACTTCATATCCCTCAGAAGAGATATGTCACAACAAACCCTGTTACACCATGAAATTTCTCAGATTATCACAGTAAGATGTCACTATTGGCACTGTGTTTGTGCCTCTGTCCCCCAAGTCTGTCACCCTTTGTCCATATGTCATGCAGTGAGAGGTGCATATGTACAGTACATCATTATTTACTGACATCATACCTGGTAACAAGCCAGTGAGATATCAGAGTGCTAGACATGTTATGTATAGTAGCCCTCATATCTGAGGACAAAACCTGGACATTCTGTTGTAGTGTGTATAGTAGTGAGGTCTGTATACTTATGGTGATTGTTGACAGAGTGTGTATTGTGAATATGTTACTTGATCTGTGTACAGACTGTGGTAGATGTCATTGTCCTTGGTCCTGTTCTATCTAATGTTGCATGCTGCTCCAGTTTATGGTACCCTATCAGCATACATGTTTCTAAGGCCAGACTGACGCATGTCTCATACCACAGTCAGGCATCAGATTACACTGTGTATTGGCCCGGTATAGGGTTACTGTGTAAGTGGCTCATATGAGGGTGGTGTTGTTCACACAGTACATATACTGTAATATTACTTAGGCTTACCATAATGTGACTGTGACGGTGTTCAAATTGGTTGTGGGTATGCACTTTCACACTGGTATCTGTTACTCCATGCTGTTACATGCCTATAGTGCCTGCTATATTTGCAAGTACATTTGTATTCCCCCATAGGAAACTTGGGTCAGTGTTGTGGCAGTCTGCCTGTAGTTTGCACAGTGCTTTGTGACATGCTTAGCAGCTCAGTGTATTTACACAGTGTGATATTATGTCCAGATATTTGTCAGATGAACTGTTGCCTGGCCACCATAACTGTTGTGTATATACAAAAAAACAGTGTGATGGAGTGGGATGGTGTAAAGATGTATGCCACTAAGTGGTGTGAAGTATGTGGGCTTGGGACCTCTGCTCCTTTGGCAAATATGTGTCAGGACATACAGAAGTGTGTGAATGCATCAACTGTGTGAGCTTATCTATTCCAGTATTTTTGTGATATCCCCATTTACATGGCTGTAAACATCCCCTTTGTCAGGCTTGGTCCACACATCTTGCACTAAGGAGTTCTGTGTATACCTCTGCACTGATGAGATTGTGTCAGACTGTCCACGTTTATTGGTCATATCTCTGCTGTATTCCACAGGATCATTACTGTGATTTGTGTGGTACTTCACTATGATGATCTTAGTAAATGTCTGTATCAGAAGTGACTTCCCACACAACACGTCTGTTAACACAACCCCTGTCACTGTAGCAACATTCCACATTTATACTTGCAATACTTGCATGACATCCCCTTGCACTAAGAGGTTGTGACTATTAGTGCTGAGGTATGGTCATATATATATATATATATATATATATATATATATATATATATATATATATATATATATATATATATAATATATATAAATATACATATATATATATATATATATATATATATATATATATATATATATATATATATATATATATATATCCATATCCTTGTTATGTGTAGACATGACTGTTGTATATACCTTCCCAGATGTATCACACCATATTTATCTATGAGTATATTTAGATATAACAACATATATTATTCAACACTAATATCAATAACAAGTACTACACAATTGTAGAAGTCAAAGCTGTTGTTCATTACTATTCAGTATGTGTACTGACAGATATATTGGAAAAAACAACAACCATTGTCACAGTTGTGATGGCTTAGTGATTAACTGCTGTGGCTATAGTGTACAAGGTCCTGTGTTCAAGACCTGCAAGGACTGTTTATTTTGTTGCTAGGCAGAACAAGGGCTGTTGGACACAGAGTGGTTAAGGCAGTTTTGAACAGCTTTAAGCATGTTTGCGCAGGTTTGCCAGATGGTAAGCAGTGCTAACATATGGTTAAACAAATAGGCGCTTACACCATGTAGGCTTCGCTTACCAGTGCACAAATTAGCTTAACATTTACATTTAAGCAATGGTTACACCTGTTAAGCATAGCTTAGCCTTGGTAACCAGTGATCACATTCCAGTCTGATAAAATAGCTGGGTAATGACATCTTTAATATGTGTATTTAATTCCATGTACATAACATGCTTCTATGTGCTGTCATTACAGTAGCAAGGGGTGTGAGTATACTGTCTGGGACACCTGAGTATATATGGCTAGTACAACAAACTTTTCCTTTTGTATGTGTTTCATACATGGGTAGTATCCCAGATTATATGCAGTCACACTTGCATGTATTGTATCATTACGTTACTACTATTAGCAGTGCTTTCCCAATTAAGAGTAGATTGCAGATTGTAGTACTGGAACCATACACCCCTGCATGCAAAGCTGGACTCTGAGTACTGACTATCATGTTCTTGGTGTGTGAGCTGTGTGTTATTAAGTACTTGCTACTGGATATTGATCTGATATGTGGATATTAACAGTAGACTACTATGTGTATAGGACATGTAATTGAGGGCTGCTGTTATGTAGTAATGGCATACCTATCAGTGTCATATGTCTATTTATCACAAAAATTAATCCTAATGCATAACCTGTTGGATAGCTGATTTCAGTCTGTCCTCTGTACAGATGTACAGATGTCAGGTATCCAGCTGGACTGCTCACAGGCAATCTATGCTTGACTGACACTGACATGTCTGCCCAGCTGTGTTATGAATGCCACAGCTAGCAAACGCCACCCTGTATGCACCGCATGCCATGGATACCTCAACTAGACAACCACAGTCAACAGAACACGCTTAGGTACAGGTCTCCAACCCAGACACTGGCCATGTTATGTAATATATGTTGCATACATCTCAATTGGAGCACCTCACTGGCCCTCTGCAAGAGACAGCCAGATGATTGGATGTTGCATTTAACTGTTACCCTGTGGATCACTCATGTGGCATCAGTTGATAAATGGCCTGCTGACAAATGTCAGTTTGCATGATACCACTGTACCCAATATCCCCTACTCTTCTCATCTCTCCATGGACAATATCCTGGTACACACCTAGGAACAACTGCACCTATGGACCCCAGTACTGACAAATGTGTCAGTGTGTATTGTTGAGAATAACAGTGTCTGTGTGTTTGTAAACCTGCAGTTGATAATACCCTTAGGACCTTTTCACACACTGCACCCCCATTGCCATTGTTAGAACTGGCTGCTGCTGTAATGCACATTAAATATACCTTGTCACACTCTTCACCCTATGGGCTACCTGGAGCTTGCAGTACCAGCACAACACTGTTGTACAAATGGTTAGATAGGCATGGGTTACCCTCTGAGTCCTGGCAAGTGTGTGTATGTGTGCAAGTGTGTATATTTGTAGGATAGAGCATTCTGAGGCCACATTCTCCAAATACAATACACCTAGCCATACAGTATAAGGCATAGTGATGTTGCTGACATTAGGAGAGCCATGACAAACCATCACCCTACTATCCCTGTGGCATGTGCAATAAATACACATCCCTGTAGTAGCACTGATGAGATAGACAAGGGGTTGTATTGCAGTCCTGGTCAATGTGTGATTGTGGGTATGTCAGAGTATTATTATGGGTTTCAGTGAGTAAAATATCCAATGTGGGGTGTGGGTGCTGGGTATACTGTCTTTACACCATGGTACCCCCAGTACATGTCCTAAGGTCCACTGTATGAGGACTACTGTCACCATCAACCATACAGGTGATTGAGTACACTATCTAGCCCAATGATGTATGTGCTGGTTGCAAATTATCTGTAAGAGAATCGACTGACTGACAAGGTAGTTAGCACTGATAAACTCAGGTCTCTCAGATGTGTCTGTGACTGTTATGTGTTTGGCAATGTGTATATGACAATATGGCATACTGTGTATTGTCCATTAACACTCAATACATCCCCCATTACCATACTGTACAAGGCCTGGTGATGTTCCTCACTTAATAAGAGACTCGGGACACACCTCATCCTAAAAGCTGTGTGAAATTAAGGCCAGACACATTAGTAGCAATAAGTACCTAGGTAGGGGTTCTACTCTCATTGTTGCCAAGTAAGTCTGTGTGTATGTGAAGGCTTGCAGAATATACATGCCCCAGAAGGTCATCTGTCTGAGAACTGACTGGCAAATGCTAACATTTCAAAGGAATCATGTCATGGAAATTCATTCCATCCAAACTAGTAGTAGATGTGTAAATGCCCTCTTCCCCACTGTATAGCTGTATAGCGATACTGGAGTTGGTATATATAGTTGACTGTCAATGCTGTGGACACAGCCACCCTCATTTGAGTTATTGTTGTGTGTATCCCCATGTTTAGTCTGCTGTAATACTGTACAGTGTATGTTAACACCACCCCACACCCTCCAACATGTAGGGCTGTGCCACCCACACCAGCATACCTATGTTTACCAATGCTGGGATTGCACCACATTATGGAATGGGACATATACCTTGCCAGTACCATCGTCAATGACATTAAAGTAGCAGACTGATTATTTACTGATGTGATATTTTGCCTATTATGTCTTGGTGGAATTACATAGGCTAAAGTACATCCATGTGTACAGTATTCTCTGTGTATTGCATCAACACCAAAGTCTGTGTGTGTGTGTGTGTGTGTGTGTGTGTGTGTGTGTGTGTGTGTGTGTGTGTGTGTGTGTGCCTGTGTGTGTTATACACAAACATGTGGTGTATGCCACCCAGTACACTTACACTTGCCATTGTCCACTGTAGAAGGGCTGCTGACATCAGCCACCATGCACTCACCTGTATACACCTCTCAGACCTATTAGCCATGTGACACATGCAGTAACTCTTATACAGACCTGTTACTTGTGTTCAGCTGTACCCAGGATATGACACAGTCAATGTGTCACCACATTGCCATACCCCTTGTAGGAAACAACAGCAGACTAACATTCTGCTGACACATGGGCACCTACAAACTGAATACATTATGGAGACCACTATCAGTCAGTGTTAATAACAGCTATAATGCATCAGGGCTGAACAGCTACACATACTGACATGTAAGCATTAAACATTCCTGCTGAAAACATGTTACACATCATTACAGTGCTGCACCTTAGTACATTCACCCTGTGCATCAGAACCATATTAGCCTGTCCCTGCATCGATGATATGGATGACAGGGATGTGGCACAGGTATCATCACATGTACAGGGTGTGTTGTGGGTTTGCCAGAGACCTAGGCTGAGCCATTTGGTTGAAATCATGTGTGTGTGTATTAGGGGGTTTCATTATTAATTGGGCTGTGCAGATGTGGTGTGTGTAGGTATGGAGGTGCCCTAGCTGTGTTGGTGATATGTGTGTGTGTGTGTGTGTGTGTGTGTGTGTGTGTGTGTGTGTGTGTGTGTGTGTGTACATGTGTGAGTATGTATGCACACAGTTCAGCCATGTGGCTGCCCTATACAGGGTTTTGTTGGACGGCTGCATACCGTACATGGCAGGGTGTGCAGTTCACCGTACCTGGCCACAGACATAAGAACTGTGCCTGCCAGGGGTTCCACAGGCACTACCAGATACAAGGCCAGATATGATACTCTCCCCTGATGATGACACAGGTCCACTGTATCCGGGTCCCTGTTGGGACCGGCCAGGACCACATGCACATGGCCTGCTGTGTTCTGGCATGGACAGCACCCCCCTCCAGTGCTGTTGCTGGTACCGCCACTACGGGAGTGGCTCTGACTTGTTGTACATCCATGTAGACCTCCACCTGTTGGTGTTGCTGACATACGTCCACGTGGCTGTCACCCTACTCCCACCATATGCTCTAACATGGACATTGCATGGTTGAGGATTCCCACTATCTCACCCAACCGTCTATCCAGGACCTTTGCAAAATAACGGTGGGCACCTGCGAGATCATGGATGTTGTCAATAACAGCAGAATGAGTAGCCCTCTGGAGCCTCAGACCCTGTCTGGTATAATGTTTCATATGTGCCTGTACCTTCATGATGGCCCAAAACATGCATTTAGTGAAACCTGCTGTGGCACTTCTGCCAGGGGCATGATGGCCAGCAGCCCTCTCACGAGCACCCTTGTACATCTGCCTGTGTGGTACCTCACTGGTCATCAGGCTATGGCTGCTGTGTACAGACACACTTGCCATAGTCCCCACACTGTCTTGTCCCATTCCACCACACACCAACTGTCCCTCATCTATGGCCACTGGTGATGGGGTATGTATAAGCAATGTGACTGTGTGTGGCAATGGGGTGGATAACAGTGGGATGTCAACTGATGGCACAGCTTCAGTCCCTGACAACCCCGCCTGTGCCTCACCATACCTATCATAATTGTTAGAGTCTGTATGGACAATAACATCAGTTTGCCTGCAGGAGGAACCCTGACCCACCTCGCACCTGTGAGGGGAAAACAGAAAACATATATTAAGACCTGTACGTCATTGCTGACCTCTACACACACACACACACACACACACACACACACACACACACACACACACACACACACACACACACACACACACACACACACACACTTACAGGTGAGGTGGTACAAAGATATTACACAGACCTCTCATTATCTAACTGTCAACGTGCATGACATATAGCACTCAACAGCATGCACTGCAGCTATACTCAATCTCTGTTACCAACATTATACATCTCTGTGATGCATGAGTTGTGTTAGTAGGTTATGCCCCTTCCCCTGAACACACTGCACCCATGTACACAGCATTGCTGTGCACCTGTTCAGCACCCTGCCATGTACTGTGCACCATACTTCACAAATGTAAACACCATTGCTGAATGTGTATATGTGTGGCAGTTATGTTTGTTCTGTTGCTAACAGCCTCTATGTGTTTGTCTGACGCATACCTGTGTTGGTATGAGGACAGATGTCAATAGTGAATGCCTGACCTCTGATTTGCAGATCTCATCATCAGCAGTGCATGTATGAGCAATAAAATCCAAACTAAGCTAATTGAAGGAAGGACACTGAGCAAACTCGGATCTATAATATATAACATTAAGTATCCTGTTTTTTTTGCTTTTTTTTTAGTTATTTATAACACTTTGTCTACTGTATATTTTTCTAGCTAGTTTCACTGTGTGTGAGGTATTAACTGGAAATTGCCCACTTTTATTAAGCATCTGTTGGGTTGTTTGATTCTGATAACTTGTTTGCAGTTAAAAGCTTTCTCTAGAGGCTTCTTTATCTGTTTAAAACTTTCATTTAAAGGCTCACTGCTGCTTTTCTGTTGTGAGAAACATTTCTGCAGTTTGTTTCTAAGTAGTGTGGATATTTGTAGCATTGTCCATATTCAGGCTTGTGTTTGTGGAGGCTGTGTGTCTGAGCACATGTTCAGGGACATCTTGGTTTAGCTAAAGCCATCAGGCATTTCAGTGAGAGAGGATTGTTTAAGGTCATTGGCTGACTGAGGTCACCTGGACTACAGCTTAGAGTAAACACCTCATTGGTTCTTTTGAACTTTTTTTTTTAAGTTGTCTCAGGTTTCAACTTTCTGTTACCTAAGAAGTTACATTTGTGAGTGTTTCTACCATTTCACACTGAGCTAATCAAAGGAAGGACACTGAGCAAACTCAGATCTATAATATATAACATTAAGTATCCTGTTTTTTTTTGCTTATTTTTTCGAGTTATTTATAGCACTTTGTCTACTGTATAATTTTATAGCTAGTTTCACTGTGTGTGAGGTATTAACTGGAAATTGTCCACTTTTATTAAGCATCTGTTTGGATTGTTTGATTCTGATAACTTGTTTGCAGTTAAAAACTTTCTCTAGAGGCTCCTTTAGCTATTTAAAACTTTCATTTAAAGGCTCACTGCTGCTTTTCTGCTGTGAAAAACATTTCTGCAGTTTGTTTCCCACTTTCTCTCCCTATTGGTATGATGTTCTTATAGTTGGTGGCTTTGCAGTTGCCCACCCCTACTGTAAATTTGATCTGGGACACTCCTCCCAGTCTAGTGTTATTACCTTATTCTACCTAATACAGGGAGAACATTTGAGAAGGCCAATCAGCTTAGTTTCTGCTTCTTCTTTCTCTCTTTCCACTAAAAAAAAAAAAAAATTCTAAGCTTTTTTCCTGCCTTTCCTGTGGGTAGTCTAGTCTGGATACAGATTTGCTGTGTCCAGGACTATTTGTGGGCTTCTGGGCCCCCAAGCCTTTCTGTGTTGGAGGGAAGCCTTCTAGCTTAATTTTGTTTCTTGGAACTAGCCAGTTTTTTAGTTTCAGCACTCAAGTCTGTTTCTTTGAGCTCAGCACTTGTTCAGAACTTATTGTAAGCACTAAATAAGCTAGAAATTACTACAGCACTCAACTTTCCTCACTTGTCTAGAGGAAAACAGTTTCTAGTACTTAACAAATAATCACCTATCCAGGCATGTCTAAGGGTCAGCTCCCGGTGGTTTCTCCTGTCTACCTGATGAATCTGGGCATCTTGGGGCAATGCAGTAATTGCCTCATGTACACAGACAACCGTCTCCTCTTACCACCCAACACTACAACCTGTGTGAGATGCACTTATATAGCCAAACTGGAAGCAAAGCTCTCTTCACCCAAGACTGGATTAGACAGTCAAGAGGAGAAGATAAACACTTGCACCACACCACACTCAGCACATAGTCCCTCAAAACCTACACCACCAAAACACACACATAGAAACACAAAACACACACCTACATTCATGGAGGCTCTCAGTAAAAACCTGCAAAGCAACAGGGACCTGAAAAGCAGAAACACAAGCAACCTCCACACCCAACACAACCCAAATGACACATAGCCCACAAACTCACTGTGCCACTCAACCACAGCCCATAAGGCATAACAACGTACCCAACACTCTAGTCGTAGGTGACTCTATAGTCAGGCACACTGATGTTTCACTCACCAGGCTAAACAAGGAGAAAGTTACTGTCAGTTGCCTGTCGGGTGCCAGGATCTGCCACATAACACCACAACAAGTACAAATATGTCTCTGTCATTGTCCATGTTGGTGTGAATGACCTGAGATGTGCCCCCCTGGACTACATGAAAAGGGACATGGAGGAGCTGTCTGATCTTGTAGCCCAGGTAGGTATGACCCTAGCCCTGAGTAGCATCCTGCCATCACCCAGAATGATACTACAGTACAAGGACAAAATGATTGACTTCAACAATTGGCTAAGATTCTGGTGTCATTCTAAGGGGATCCAGTATCTGTCTGTCTAAGATGACATGATTGACAAACCACAATGTTTTGCCAGAGATGGCCTGCACCTGTTGCCCCTGGGATTCCGGATACTTGCTAAGGTTCTAGCCACTCCTATAGTGCCTTTTTTAGGCAAGGTTCAAATGACAAATTCACCACCATAACAGGTACAAGCAAGAAGAATCTGAGGGTATTGCTACTCAATGCTAGAAGTCTAAACCTCAAAATGCACTCACTTGAGGCACTCCTTAAAATGGCGAACATCGACATCTGTGCAGTGACAGAGACCTGGTTCAAGGCTCCAGAGAGTACCCCTGCATTACCAGGCTATAATTCATACCACACTTTTCGGCCACCTAACCTGGACCGAAACACTAAAGGTGGAGGCGTGTCCATATTCATTAAGGATATTCACACCTCCAGGCTAGTTGCTCAGCATAATGCATCCAAGATTATCCAAGTGCAACTAACTCTGGGCAAGACCGCAATCCAAATTGTAGCTTGCTACAGATCCCCCATTATGCCCCAGGATTCCCACTCCTCATTTCTTGATACACTGAAAAATATTAGGGTACAACCTAACATGCTAATAATGGGTGATTTCAACTACCCACCATTAACTGGGAAAACTACTCATGTACCAACTCTTGTGCTCAACGTTTTCTGGAATTCATAAATTCCAATGCCTTGGATCAACTTAGCCACACCCCCACCAAGGGCAGCAATACCCTAGACCTGGTTATTACCAACATGGGCAACCGGTGCTCTACACCAGAGGTCAGTTCCTCGTTGGTCAGATCCGACCACAAGCTAATCACCTTAGACATCCACATCCCTCCCCCACCCCCATTAGGGAAACCACAGTAAAAAATTTCTCCAAAGCCAACTTCACGCTTCTTAAGACAGAAGTGGCAAATGTCACGACACCCATGCTGATGGACAATAGAGGTATGACTGCTGAATCCTACACAAATACACTTTATAAGCACTTACACAAGTGCATGGATCGTGCAATCCCTAACAGAACCCAGATGCTATCCGCCAAAAAAAGGAAGCCAATCTGGTGGTCCCCTGCCATAAACAAACTCTACAACAGAAGAAAGAAACTGTTGCAAAAAAGAGTAAAATCTTATGATTGGAGAAACTTCCTGGTCTGCCTCAGTATGAACCTGAGATCCATCATAAAATCCTCCAAAACTAGTTACGAAAACAAAATCGCCACTGACTCTAAAGACAACCACAAAGCATTCTATAGCTATGTCGAGAATCTCAAAGGCAACACTCAGATCTGCTGTGAGTTACAGCACAATGGCACTAAATATACAGAACCAACTGATATTGCCAACATCCTGGCAGATAGCTTCAGTGATAAATTTACTCCCCTCTCATCCCCTAAAGGGCCCATCTCTATACCAGAAAAATGCAAAGCTCCTGTAATCACGGCTGCACTGGTTAAAAAACACACTCTCCAAAACCAAGAACACAGCATCCATGGGATCGCACAACATCCCAGGCAGTGTTCTACATGAACTACAGAATGAACTGGCACCCCACCTAAGTACCATGTTCAATCATAGCCTCACTTCAGGCTATGTGCCCACTGAATGGTGCACAGTGACGGTTATCCCACTCCACAAAGGGGGAGCCATCATGGACCCCAGAAACTACTGCCCCATTAGCCTGATGAGCCTGGTCTGCAAGGCTATGGAATGTATCATCATGGAATTTATAAACAATGACATTGGTAATCTCCAAACTCAGGACCCCACCCAGTTCAGGTTTGTAAAAGGTAGATCATGTCCCTAAACCTGATAGACTTCTTTGAAGCAGTCACCATAGCCATAGATGAGAGTAAGGTGGTTCACACAGCCTATCTAGAGCTTGCCAAGGCTTTCAACACCATCGCTCACTTTGGAATTATAGATAAACTCACTAAACTAGGTATAAATCCCTATGTCACAAGATGGGTTGCCAACTGGCTCACTGACAGAACCCACACTGTGAAAGTAGCAGACTCCAAATCCAACTTCAGACCAGTGACAAGTGGAGTACCACAGGGTTCAGTCCTGGCTCTTCTTCTATTTGGTATATACTTCTCTGAAGTACAGGCTAACACTGAAGGTCTTTGGCTAACGAAGTTCACAGATGACTGCAAACTAGGAGCCGTAATTAAAACTCCAAAAGATGTGGACATCCTACAAAAAGGCCTCACTGAGACAGATGTCTGGTGTCAAAGCAATGGCCTCAAGCTTAATGCCAAAAAGTGCATTGTCATCCCTTTTGGTAAAAACTCTGTACCCATGAACTACCACATAGGCGGTAGTCTACTTAACACCAAAAGTGTGATAAGAGACCTTGGGACACAGGTGGACAGTAGTCTCTCCTTTGATAATCACATCGCCACAGTAGTCAGGAAATCCTTCTATGTGGCACACCTCATCACAAAAGGTTTCTCATCCAGGAAAAAAGAGGTCATTGTTCCCCTCTACTCAACACTCATTAGACCCATTATAGAGTACAATGCCCCTTTTGGTATGTACCTCACAAGACCTCTACAACAACTGGAAAGGCCACAGAAATACCTCACAAAGAGGATTACCAGCCTCAAACAGATGCCCTACGCAGACCGTCTCAAAAAACTGCAGCTTTACTCCGTCGCATATCACCTACTCAGGGGCGATCTTTGCCTAACACATAAAGCTATGTCAAACCCAAAACTTTTGGACATGCTCCACTTAAAGAAATCCCAATCCCTATGAGCTACACACTCTAGGGACCTAAACCTTGTCACCACAATAAACAGAACATGCTGGAGGGATAGATTCCTGTCCCAGTGACTTCCCATACTCTGGAACAAACTACCTATCTATATCAAACAAAGCTCCTCATTAGTACTCTTCAAGAAAAATCTTGATGATTAGATGGGAGATAGGAAATTCACCCCAGGGATCACTTCCATGGCTCTGCTCGACAGTGGCACAGTAACATAATTTTCTTGGGTGGCGAAAGCCAGGGTACCTTTTGGCTAGGCTTATATAGGCCCTAGGGCCAATAGCTTAGTACCTACCTATGAACCTATGAACACTGACAACCTTCAAAGCTTACTGTGGCTATGAGGATTGTACACACCCTTATTGACATGCCACTTTCTTCCCTGATATGCTATGGGTCCACAGTATTGCATATGTTAACATTACACACACCTGATATGTGACATATGACATGTGCAATCAAGTGCAGTATCAAGCTAATGTGTTAGTTGTGCATATGTTGTTTAGGATGCATGCAATATGTGGGTTGCATAAGTGTGCACACCCTTAACATGATGGTTTATTGCAGCACCTGTTACGTGAACTACAGCAGTCACTATTCCTGGAAGGTGTATACTAGCACAGCCCAGCTTCACTTGCCATTATTTGGTCACTACGCCCTGCAAATGTGCCCCATCTCTGCCAGATTGCAAGGTCAGCTCATGTGCACAGCCCTTGGAGGTCACACAGTGCCTTCACTATTGCTGTGGAGTCAGGGTTATGTCTGGCACAATGCATGACCTTGACTGTGTTCAGATACAGCCATTCCTAGTGAGCTTTGGATGTATGCTTCAGTTCTCTGTTGTGTTTCAGGACGACACCCCTCCCCATCCTCAGCCTTTTTGCAAATTCTTGACAACTATGGGCCACACATGAGTGCCATTTTGCAGTGTCCCAAATTCAGAACACCATGTGTACCAGCCTAGTTCCTGCTAATGAACAGCAAACCTACAAGTGTACACTGGCACCAGCAAGGTAAAGATGGGGATCATGGGCCTGAGGTAGAGTGAGGTGTTGCTTGTGCAGCACATATATCTTTATTAATAGTGTCTGTATGTTTCAGCCTTAGTCTTGGTACACCATTACACATTAAAACACATGCCTTTGGGAGACTTGATGTTATGCATATGCTACCTGTAGAGATCCCTGGATGATGTCTCCTATGGAACAACTCTTCCACCTGATTACTCTAACTCATAGGCCACACTTATGCAGAGTCCAGGTAATTGTTGACACAGGTTCTGCACAGGTATTACTTGCTAGACATTCCTGCAAGTCCCCAGTGTTGCTGCATGTGTCTGGACAGCCTCCATCACCAGTTTGCAATATATGTTGTCATCTGTCTTGGATGGGCATCTGTTTATTTTTTACACTAATGGTGTCCCATACTTCATCATCACATGCATGCTTGTTTGCACTGTTTGCCATGGTATATGCAATGGCAAGGTAAGGCTACGTCTCCCACTCCTGAGTGCTACTTTTTGGATATGGGATCTATTCCATGGTTTGTAAGATGTGTGCAAACCATGGCTGCCTCTGTTGCAGGTGAGTGGGCAAATGTCATGGACGTACTTCTTGGACAGCAGACCATTACTTGGAGTGACATTGAGGACCCGTACTTGATGGAAGGTGCATAATCAAGATGAGTGAATGCTGCAGTACCTCAAAAGCTGCTTCCACATATGTTATTTGGAGTGTGTGCACACATATGCTTCCCTTGTTTGTTAAGATATGTATTCCCCATATTTGCTGTCCTAACATAGGATTCCATCTTGCACATTCTTTGCTCATGTTAAGATCTCATTACAGGTTGTAGAAATTGTGGAATGTGGTATTGTGATATGCCATTGTATAGATCTGTAACAGTTGCCATTGTAATACTGGTATATACACTCACTATTGTAGCCACTGTATAAGAGTAATGTTTCAGCCATGTCCCTACTGTAGGCCATGTGTCCCAACATTATGTTCATCTCTGTCCACACATCTTGCACTGACAGGTTGTCAGTTATAGTGCAGGACTCTTACATACCCTTCAGATATGCCACCATGGTCACCACGGTGATGCAGTGCAGTTAACAGCAACAATAAGTGAACATGTACAGCATGCATTATGGGTAGGTGTGTTAAATGTATGCATGGCAAATGCTATGGCCATAACATGGCCAGTGTATTGGCAAACCTGAACAAAATATGTGCATACTCACCAGCTACAGGCTGCTGCCCCAGAGGTATACCAGAGGGACCAACATAGTTGTGTGAGAGATGTGATTTCAGTAGCCACACCTGTGGCATTGGTACAGGATGGAAGCAGCATTTCAGTACATCAACAGAACAAACCCACAATACTACAGATTATGCACATCTGTTCATTACTACACTGCAGCGACTGACTATGTTATCTGACATATGCATGAAGATACTTTACAGATGAGGATGGATAAGCAACAGTGGTCTACTAATGTGCCCTGGGGCCTTATCTGCACGCTCCTTGTCCATTGTGTGGGTAGCATCCACCTCCACAATGTTATCTTCTGGTTCTTGACTTTACTGGTGGGCGGGTGCCCCAAGGCTGGTGAGGAGCTCATCCACATGTGTCAATGAGGGCTGGATGGCATGACTGCCACCTGTGGCTAGCTGGTCCCTCCTAACTGCAGCAGCACTCTGATGTGCATGGCAGATGAGGTCAGTGCAATGCTGTCGCACCTGCTCATAACTGTGGTTATGCAGGCCGACATCGTTTACCCTGTGGACAAGCTCGTTCCACAGGGCAGTCCTCTCCTGCAGATCATGGGCTGTACACCCAAAGAGGGTTCTATGGTAATGAACCAGGAAGTTGATCAGAATGTTGCTCTCTTGTGGGGTGAACACCGGCAGTCACTCTCCTGACATGGTATCTGCAAGACAAAACAGGAAAAAAGGTCTAAAGACCTCATACTGCAAGGATATTATAGTTGTTAATTGACATTTGTCTCTCCCCCGCCATATCTGCATAACTAATCTGAAAACACACATCGATGGGTATGTTTACACCAAACCTTCTGTTGGGACATATATTCTAGTGTGCAACAAATACTGAAATGTGTTTCTATTCATATTCCATGTTAAAACACTATAACTGGTGGCCTGTTGCTAACACTGTAACCTGCATGCCATTGTAATGGCCACCGTGGTTCCATATATGCATGCATTCTGTTTGCTATGCAACTGTTCCAAATCCAGTGTTTTGGGTTACTGGGAATATGTATGCATGCTATTATAACTAGTCCTGGATTGTGTTGACTATTACTACCCACATATGTTCTAAATCTGAAACACAATAGCATGTTTGGGAAGGTTGTTCCCAGCAGAACCACCTCTCCCACCTCATCTGCCCATGCACCAGGCCACAGCATGTCTGGAACCCAACCTGGGACCTCATCATCTGCTGGTCCTGCACTACCTCCAGGTGGAACCCCCTCAGGTGATGAGGCCTGTCCCCCCTGGGAGCACGCACAGACAGGATCCTGTAACCTGAAGTCTGGTCCAGGGGCTGGTGCATAGGGAGCTCAGCAGAGAATTGTGGGATCTGCTACACCACTTTGAGGCCTTCATGACACACGTAGAGGTTCAGCCTGCCCCTCCTGTTCAGCCTCCAGCACAACCACCTTCAGGCCCATGAAGGTGCAGTGGTGACTGCCCATGGGTGGGGACCTCAGTCCCACTATTTCCATTTGGGGCTCACGGGCTTCCAATTTCCAAACACCCATCCCTGTCCAAGGTGTTTATCCACCATGTGTCATATACCACCTCTGTATGCTGTTTTGTCTGTCATGTCTGTCTTCCAAACCAACCTACCTCCCCATATATACCTACTATCCCTCCCTAACATCCCACTCTCATTTTAATACAAAAAGGGCAATTTGTTACCAACATAAATGTCACACCATACATGACTGTCCATTTCGCACCCACTTACAACTGCTTATGGGTTCTTTAATCACTCTGTGCCTAACAGCCCTTGTTCTGGCTAGCAAATACATTATCAGCCCTTGCAAGTGTGTAACCCAGGACCCTGCACACCATAGCCACATCAATTTACCAGTAAGCCATCTGAGCTGCAGATATGTGTGATGTGTTCTCAAACATATCATGCAGCACAGTCATTCGACAGTAGGGGAAATGTATATATATATATATATATATATATATATATATATATATATATATATATATATATATATACATGTATATATGTGTGTGTGTGTGTGTGTGTGTATGTGTATGTACACATACATGTCTGTACACACACACATATATATATATATATATATATATATATATATATATATATATATATATATATATATATATATATATATATATATATAGTGCCTTCAGACATCAGGTCCACACTCTGAATCTCCTTCCTCAACTGCTGCACTGCTGCACTGTTCTGCCTTACTACAACACAGAGCATCACATGTGGACACAGCCTAAAATTAGGGGGGGCTATGTAGGGACAGATCTTATATAGGCCTATTACAAACCTATGAAGTTTGTGCATGATACATTTCACATTAGCATGACTGTTCTGAAAGTGGTAGGGTCTGACACTCATGTATCTATTATGACTTCATTACTTCCACCTTCAGCTAGTTGCCAGACTAATATACATGTTTGGAGGAACAGAATAAACACTATATTGGCTTACATCTTGTCATTCTGTACACATCTGCACAGTTGACAGGTATGGCCCACAGGGTCAGATGCTATGTCCATAGCAGTTGTTCAGCAGGACATCATTACAGCAAGTCTTGATGGCACATATCAAGCTTTCAATATCATCTGCCCATTATTACAGACCAAGTACTACATTCAATTACATGCTGACATGGTTCACATACCTGTTTTATTAGTAATATTTTTTCTGTGTTGCACTTCAGGTTGTCTCCCTTGTTTGTTTTTTTTTTCTTTTTAGTATTATTTTTGTTTTTTATTAATATTTCTGTTTTTGTTGTTTTTTTGTTTGTTTTTCTCTCTCTCTCTTTCTCTGTCTCTGTCTCTCTCATTCCACTACAAGGATCAAACTGGTTTGAATAGGTTGCAGCATGGCTTTTGTAGATGATGCTCATGATCAGGTGATGGCCTCTGCACCAATTGGTGTTTCCCACTTGCTCATTGCATGCAGCCAGCTGTGTAGTACTTCCAATAGCCAATGTCATAGCAACCCACTATTATAAATGACTATATCATGTGGGCATTGTCCCTTTACCTTTCCTGTATGGAAGACATCCTTCCTGTGTGTGGGCAGCAGTGTTACAGACAGCAGGTAGCAATCCCTCTTACAACAGGACTTGTGGACACAGGCCAAAAGCATGCTTGTATAAGGTTCCAGACCTACAGACAGTGTGAATATTGCTGTTATAAGCATGTGATACTGCTGGTTTTACAGGGTATGTGTGTACTTGCTAGTTTTGCATGGAATACAATCTGCCTGCATAGCTCTCAGCTGTGGGCCTATCCACATGATGGCCAGAGGAATGGCTGTTATGTTTTGTCTGTTCACCACACAGGTCTTGTGTCTGACATATCAGTGGCAATATCTCCGTTGATTGCGATCGGTACATGGCAATATCCATTTGTGTTTCTGACTTCATATTCCTGAGTAAGGGTATGTTGCAACCAGTCCTGTAACACCAGTAACTTTCACAGTGTATAACAGCAATATTGCAAATATGGCCCTATGTTCCAGCCTCTGGCCTCCACCTATATACTAGACTTTGTTCAGATGTCATGCAGTAAGTGGTTGTTAGGTAATGGTCTATCATTATTTAGTGCTGGCATTCCTGCTATCATTCCTGTGATGTTGTGGACTCCCACACAAATTGTGGGGTAGGGTCCATATATATATATATATATGAGGGCAACAGCTGGACAAAACGTGTGTGGCCTTGTACAGTTCGGAGGTCAGTGTATGGAAAACACTGTTATGCCTTTGTAAGACATTTTATGGGGGAGGGGTATTAAATGCTTTTAACCTAGGCTGTTACAACATGTGAGGGATATCAGTGTTATGAAACATTGAGGTATATGGCTGTACATTTTCATATATTTCATCATGGGAACAGTGGTGGGCAACAGCTTACTGTCTTACACACAGTTCTGTTTGTCAGTGTGATAGTGACATTTTAAGTTAAGGATTGTTATGTAACAGATACATTTACATTGTGACAACTAATACTTTTCCCCCTAGGGGTTGAGTACAGAGTGTAATTGGAGGCTGCTGAATTACATCTGTAATTAAGTGTTGATTGGCTCTTATCTTCAAGGTAAGTGTTTTTTTACTTACTGCCTGGACAGCAAAGTATGTTATGTTTTTCACATTGCTGGATCAAATGTTTTGTTTGAGAGTTGCATTAATCATTTATTATGTGTTTCAAGCACCTTACTGCTATAAGAAATGACATAAACAATTAAACAGTACACAAATAAACATTTATGTGTATGCAAACTTGTGTGTGGTGTCATGTCCTTTGCATTGTGTGTGGGTATATATTTCATGCAATAATTCTCATTTGTAGGACTAAATCCAACACTGTCCATTTTAAAAGGTGGCAAATGTAGGAATAATGGCTACTCGATATGCTGTGCACCCTCTAGATATAATATTCTTATACATATCTGTAAGTACTAATATTGTTATATGTTTATATATATATATATATATATATATATATATATATATATATATATATATATATATATATATATATGTGTGTATATATATATATATATATATATATATATATATATATATATATATATATATATATATATATATATATACATATATATATATATATATGTGTGTGTGTGTATATATATATATATATATATATATATATATATATATATATATATATATATATGTGTGTGTAAATGTATCATTGGAATGTTTAGTGCTTCCACATTGTACATTCCCAATGGTAGACTGACTGTTCTACATGATATGTTACAGATATCCTGACATCTTACAGCTGAGATGGCTTGCTGTTAACTTGTTGTGGGTGTGCTGTGCAGGGTCTTGGGTTCAAGACTTGCAAGTGCTGGTTATTGTGTAGCAAGGCATATCTGTTCAGCTTTGGATGAAGGGGAAATGGCAATAATTACAAGAGATCCCTAATTTGGACCCCTTCACCTACATTAACAGTGCGTTTCATCAGATGTTTTGCAGTGAGAGGTTCAGAGGGTTGTTCCAATGTGCGAATGCAATACACATTTATATATATATATATATATATATATATATATATATATATATATATATATATATATATATATATATATAAATCTACTGAAAAAGGATATGTATCCAGCTAAACTAGCCCAGTCAACAAATGTAAAATAAATAAATAAATATATATATATATATATATATATATATATATATATATATATACACACACACACACACACACACACACACACACACACACACACACACACACACACACATACATACATACAGCTATATATATAAATACATTTTCCCTACTGTTGAATGACTGTGCTGCATATGTTTGAGAAAATATTATGTTTATATATAGCTCAAATGGTGTAGTGGTAAATCACTGTGGCTATGGTATGCAGGGTCCTGGGCTCGAGACTTGCAAGGGTTGATTATTTTGTTGCTGGGCAGAACAAGGGCTGTTGGGTACAGAGTGACTAAGGCACTTTTAAGCAGTTGTAAGTGGGTTTGTGTGGGTTTGCGCTGTGGTAAGCAATGCTAACATTCGGTTAAATATGCTTACAGCCAGTTAGTCGGAAAGTTGCTTATTCTCTGTAGGCATTGCTTACTGCCACACAAACAGGCTTAAACATGTTTACTAATGCTTAAAAGTGCTTACTCCCACTTACCCCCGTGCTAATTTCTTTAAAAGAAAAGAAAAAGGGGTGATAAGAAAGTGGTAATAAAGGGGGCACGCAGAGGGAAAGATAATAAGGAAAGTAGCTAGGGATGTGCAGGACGGGTGCAGGGAACCCATAGCTGTCCATTTCTTCTACAGCAACAGCTGTGCATATAAACTGAATTTGGAGGTAGATTTGGACACCCAAACCCCTCAAAGAGGAGTGAGGACAACAAAAATGTATTGTGAAGTCATTTAGACCAGATTACATGTGTCCAGTGGACACGTGTGCGAAATGGATAGCTATGTATGGGGCAAGAATTTTTTTGGGGAACAGATTGCCCTTTTTTTTAAGGAGAGAGTGGGATGTTGGTGAAGGATAGTAGGTATATTTGGGGAGGTAGGTTGGGTAGGAAGACAGACAAGAGAGACAAGACAGTATAGAGGGGCAGTATATGACACATATGGAGGGTAAACACCTTGGATGGGGAGGGGTGTTTGGAAATCGGAAGCCCATGAGCCCCCAAATGGAAACAGTGGGACTGATGTCCCCACCCATGGGCAGTCACCATTGCACCTTCACAGCCCCGAAGGTGGCTGTTCTGGGGGCTGGGTAGGAGGGGCAGGCTGACCCTCTAAATGTGCTATGCAGCCCTTAAGCTGGCATAGCTGATCTCCAAACTCCCTGTGGAGCTTGCTCCACACCAAGCCCCGGACCTGACTATGGGTGACAGTTTCCTGTCTGCACCCGCTCCTGGGGGGGGTGAGCCCCATCCTCTGAGGTGGTTCCACCCGAAGGTGGTGCAGGTCCAGCAGATGAGGAGGTCCCGGGGTGGGTCCCAGATGTGCTGGAGCCTGGTGCCATGGCCAGATGAGGTGGGAGAGGTGGGTCCGCTGGGACCGGCCTTCCTAAACGTGCTATGGTTTTGCAGTTTTAAAACATATGTGAGTTAGTAATAGTCAACACATTACAGGATTAGTTATAAGAGCATGCATAGATATTCCCATTAACCCAAAACACTAGATTTGGAACAGTTGCATAGCAAACAGAACACATGCAGATATGGAACCACAGTGGCCATTACAACAGCATGCAGGTTACATTAATAGCAATAGGCCACCAATGATAGTATTTCAACATGGAGCATTAATAGAAACACATTTCAATATTTATTGAACAATAGGACATATGTCCCAACAGTAGGTTTAGTGTAAACATACCCGTTGATTTGTGTATTTAGATTATTGTTGCAGATATGGTGGGGGGGGGATGTCAATTAACAACTTATATGTCCCTGTAGTTCTCACAACTTTAATGCTCATTGCTCTACTCAGTAAGATACAGGTATTATTATATGACCCTATGGCCTTGGTTTGGCCATTGGTATGTTTGTAAACAAGTGGATACTTCAACTGTCTTATAGCTAAATTCTACATCTCTTACCTGGTATACCTGTGGAGGGAATGTTTGTTAACAATACCTGACAGTTTCTACACATTTTCCCAGATTCCAAGTTAATATTATGCACATACCTCTCAATCTCTTGTTGCACACACTCTGGTCAAAGCTTGACAAAATGGGGGTGGAAATGGGACATATTTTGAATATTGCTCTCATAAACTTGGAGGGCTGATACAGTGACAGAATTTGTTTTCATATACATTTTCTGAAGGTCTTGAGGTCTGAAAATCAAATGTATGTCATTATTTGCTGAATACAAACCTGAGATCATCCCACTGATTTGCCAGGGACAAGGGAACAGGCAGAAAATATGAGACAATTATCTAGACATTCTGAAAGCATGTGTACAGTTGAGAGGTATGATTATACATACAACTTACTACCACTCCCAGGATTCAAATGATGGCTGTGTCTGATAAAAATACTACTATTTAAGTCACTGCACAGTGTGCTGTTTGGATATTGCTGTCCATCCCTTCAGTGTTTTCTGTCTAACTCTCTTGTGGTTGTAGAATCTGACCTTGTAATTACAACAGTCGTATATAGACATTCCTAGACATTTTTATTATTTTGGACAGTGTAGGTAACAGTGGTTAACACAACATTACTATTCAGAGAATGCAACACTAAAAATGCCATACAATACAAGACTAAACACTACCAATCCAGGATTTCAATCTTTATTGGTAGGCACAGTTTTCTTATCTGACAGACCTGTGGAGGGAATTTTGTTAACACTACCTGAATGTTTCCACATATATTACCAGATTCTGAGTTAATATTATGTACATACCTCTCAATCTGTTAATGCACACACTCTGGTCATAGCTTAACAACGTGGGGTAGAAATGGGACATATTTTTAATATTGCTATCATAAACTTTTGGTGAGTTGCTAGAGTGACAGGTTTGTTTTCATATACATTTTCTGAAGGTTTTGATGTCTGAAAATCAGATGTATGTCATTATTTGCTGCCTAAAATTCTGAGATCATCCCACTGACTTGCCGGGGGGGGGGGCAGGGTAACAGGCAGAAAATATAAGGTAATTATCTGGACATTCTGAACAAATCTGTACAGTTGAGAGGTATGATTATGCATACAGCTTACTACCACTCCCAGGATTCGAACCATGGCTGTGTCTGCTAAAAATGCAATGATTTAAGTCACAGTAGAGTGTGCTATTTGGATATCACTGGGTATCTCTTCACTGTTTTCTAAGTCTCCCTCGGTTGTACAATCTGACCTTGTGATTCCAACAGTCTTATACAGACATTCCTAGACATTTTTATTATGTAGCACAGTGTGGGTAACAGTGGTTAATACAACATTACTAGTCAGAGAATGCAACACTAAAAATGCCATACAATGCCAGAGTAAACACAACCAGTCCAGGATTTAGAGCTTTATTGCCAGGCAGTTACAGTTTTATTTAAATATGACCTATATGGGACTATTACTGTCATATTGTCTGGTTTATTCAGTTCAACCTATACACAAAACTGTTTTTATACTGGCAGTTGACGTTCTACTACTTTTATATTTATTTGGTATGACTACTACAAGCAGGATTGTTACTCACCAGCCTTGCAATGCAGCCTTTGCAGCTTACTTGTATGGGCTTCCTAATTCACAGCCCGCTCAGCTGCAGCTGTAAGAGAAATAGAGAAATATTTAGCCAAACCTATCCATCATATACATAGGCAGGACATTATTAAACAGTTACTGGTATGAGTACTTACTGCTGGGACATCACCCCTCTGCTTAGATTCTTAGATCCACTGATCCAAGATCTGCCTCTTCCTCTATTTCAAGTCAGCATAGTGGTGCCTGACCTGCTCACCAGTCCAAGGGATACAAGTGGCACTGGTGAGATCATGGGCGAGATGGTCTCAGGCTTCTGCTTTATATTGGGTGCCCTGGTACTGCCCTGCAGCAGTCTCTCATCATGTTTTTTTTTACCAGGAATCCTACCATGACCTTGGACTCCTGGATGCCCCAGCATTGCACCCGGGAGTGCAATCCGTCTCCAACTCCAGCCATGGTGCCTACAGTGGGAAGCTGCAACCAGTTATGAGCTGTATTCCCACTTGTGGGGTTTAAACACGGCTGATTTCCCATCTTTTGCCATGATTGAATAGTTTTGAATATGCTGAGCTAAGCTAAGCTATGGGCAAACCTGCTTAGCTATGGTTGGCATTGCTTAAAGGGGCAAGTTTAGCACTGCTTACCAGTGGGCAAATCCATGTAGCTGGGCTACTCATTGTTTAGCAGTCATATTTACACAATGCTTACACCTGGTAAGCAGAGCTGTGCAATGCTTGGCATTGCTTATTTTTCATTGTATAGACTGTCTGCTGTATGGCATTGATTCATCATTCATTACATATTATAAATTTGTTTACTGTCCCTGACATCCCCCAATGTGCTTTCATTACATTTATTCATGTGTGACTTTACTGTATGGGGCACTTGTGTTTATATGGGGATTTCACAGCTTTATTTCACTGACACCTCACAGCTGGACCTAATGCAGTACTCCGGTTGACAAATATTTGTTATTTAGTTGGAAATACAAAAAAATTGTTAATGCACTGCTGTCACATTTAAAATGTAAATTGGTTACAGTGGGGATCGAATCAAGAATGGCTGCTCACAAAGCATACGCTCTAACCACTACACCATTGCAATACTGCTTATGTTGGATGTCTCTTGCTATTTAACTTCTTGTGCTGTTTAAGCTGGACTAAGCATAGCTAAGCAATGGGCACACCCATGCAGCTACACTTAAACTTATATCGCATTTATAAAAAAAAAAAACGTTTTGCTGTGTTATAGAATATCCCTGCTAATGCTAAACCTGTTATTTTATCAGCATTCTGCTTCGTGGTGGGCATACCTCTCAACCTCTTGGAGCAAACACTGTGGACAAACCCTAAAATGATGGGGGGACAAATAGGGACAGATTTTAAATATTGCTCTTACAAACCTTTAGACAGTTGATGATAGATCTTGCATTAGCATGGAATTTCTGAAGGATGTGGAGTCTTTTGAACTCAAATGTTTGTCATTATTTAATGACTTCAATCCTCAGCTCTTTTCTAGACAGGTATAGATTTTAGGAGGAACACACCAAAATATGGGGCAAAACTGTGGACATTCTGCAAAAATCTGTACAGTTGAGAGGTATCCTGATGTGTTGGGGATGTTATGAGCATTCTTGCTCATTTTAATTGCTGAAAGGCAATTCTAGAGTGCAGGGGCATGCAGATTATGAGAGCTCTGCTCTCAGACACACACCCTGCACTCGTACATGGCTCCGTGATAGTTTGAGAGCACAGGCAGTGTCCCTTCATGAATATGCAAGGCTCGCTGCCATGCTGTGCAGGAGCAGTCCCTGCCATGTAGGAATAACTTATTTCTGTATGGCTGCTTGCTGAATCCCAGGGAAGGTTGTTCAAAGAAATTTTCTTAGCAGTGGTTGATGGAAAGGATGAACTAGCAGTTTCCATTTTCAAAAAAAGAAAATACAAAAATATGTTCTAGTTATAAAGATGTTATACAGATGACTTTGTATAAAGCGGAGCCTTTTATTTAGAAATAGCAATGTGAGTTGTGTCTTGGCTGTGTAACATATGTGCTTGCATACAGCCTACATATACTTTGTGGCCCTGGGCACATCATGTGAGCATATATCCTGGAATACTTGTAAGAAGTATAACAGTATGGGTTCCTGGAGCCACTGCTGTATACCATTCAGTCATATAGAGTCACAGCCTGTTCACATCCCTCACACTGAACTGAATACATTAAAGCTGACAGTAGCTCTCCACCAAGGATGTGTCTTAGCTTCAGAAAAGGATGTTTCTTGTCTCCACTTCTACTTGCGATTTTTGCAGAAGGATACCAAGGTGCTGCAGATGTTTAGACATTATCCAGTCCAGGAACATGAAGTTTGCATTTTTATTGTTTACATTCATGAGTGACCTCTTCACCATAATCCTTTTCACCTCAAGTGGCTATGATCTCAAGTATTTACTGTAACAGGTTGCTGCTGAGTATGAAGTGTCTGGGATGTGAGCTATCTCTTCCATATTGGAGATTATTTTTTTTCTTCTTGAAAAAACATGAGTTCTTCTGCAGGTGAGAATGTGGCATCTAATACAAGCAGAGAAATGTCAGTGTCTTGTGCTGATGTTCATGACTAAAGGTTGCAAAGATTGATAGATTCTCCAGTGAGTGGTGCAGCAGTGATAGGACTATAGCACTGGACTTTGACCATGATGTGAAAGCTGAATTGCAAGATGAAGTTTTCAGTTTATTGGTCAATTAACCTCCCTATCCTCACTAAGGGATGCACATTTGGGTCATGACTGAAAGGATGAGATTGGTGTTACAGTCAGTAGAATGAGGTCTTGTTACATTGTTGCAGGGGTCATTCTCAGTAGTAGAAGGAGAAACTTTGTAAACTGGAAGGATCTCTGAGTAGATTCACTACTCCATAAGGCTGAGAAGAGTCAGTTGATGTGGCTTACACAACTACTGAAGATATCTGTTTGACACCTCCTGAGGAAATTATACCAGACATGGCCCTCTGGGAGGGAAATGAGATCAGATGCAAGATATGCTAGGACTACATTTCTCAGCTTACCTACAAACAATTGGAAATTCTACATAATGACCTGATAAAATTTGCTGGAGATAGGATACTCGGTCTGTCCTGCTCTGCTTGCTACCATACTGACCTTCACCACTAGGCTTTCAAAGTCACGACAGCTCTGGTAGATTTAATGTCTGCATCTACAAACACTATTCATAGAGCTTACATGAATCGTTTATATAATTCTACAATTGTGACAATGATTTAAAGAACTGAAAGAAACTTGCATCTTTCAAAAAAAAAACTCTTGAATAGTGCAAGCCTAATAGATAAGAGAATTTATGAAAATGAACAACCATTTCATAGTTGTCATCTGTGTGAATGGTATAATTCCTACATATGTGAACTCTGCTTAAGGTATTTGCAATGACAGAAGCCTGTACAGGAGTACAGGGAGCATATATGTTTCATCCATGACCAGTTTTGTGTCAGATGTGCATGAACAGCATTGATCCTTCTCCATCAGACAAGGCAATGATTCTAACTCGTACCTGGTAAAACCTGGGCCTATTACAATTCTAAAGATTTGCTATTGTGATCCTCAGAATTACATAGCTGTTAGAACAATTGTGGGGGGATATATGCTAAGTTTGAGTCAGTAGTACTTCAGATCATTCTCCCTATCCTGAGGTATAATGACCTCAGAGATACTCTATATAGATAGAAGGAATGGGGGGATCATATACATAGAAGGGATATGGGGGTACAGGGGGCTTATAAATAGTTCATAGGTTCATAGGTTCATACTAGGCTATCTGCCCTGGGGCATTTATAAGCCTAGCCAGAGTGTGATTGGCTTTCACCACCCTTTGATTTTGAGTTTACTGTGCCCTTTTTTAAGGTTAGTTTACTGTGCCTCTGTCTAGTAGTGACACAGAAGTAATCCCCGGGGTAAACCTACGATCTCCCATCCACTCATCAAGATTCCTCTTGAAGAGAGTCAGTGAGGTGCTCTGCCTAACATGGACTGGGATTCTATTGTTATGAATCTGTCCCTCCAGCAAGTTCTATTTATTTCTGTGCTGAGGTTCTTTTGAGGTGGAGCATGTCCATTAATTCTGGGTTGGACATAGCTTTGTATGTCAGGCATAGATTTTAACCTGGCAGCATATGGCATCTGTTTGAGTTCCTTGATCCTGTTTGTGAGGTACTTTTGGGGTCTTTCTAGCTGCACACATCCCAAAGGGCATTGTATTCTATGATGGGCCTGATGAGGGATGAATAAATTGATCTAGATGATAAGGTGGCTATGTAGAAGGTCTTTCTAACCACTTTGGCAATGTGGTTGTCAAAGGAGAGATTGCTATCAACTTGGGTCCCCAGATCCATAATTACTTCTTCTGTATTTAATGAGTTACCACCTATGTGGTAATTGGTGGGCACTTTGTTTTTGCCAAAGGGTATGACTATACACTTCTTGGCATTTAGCTTTAGACCATGGCTCTGGCACCAGTTATTCGTCTCTGTGAGACCTTTTTGAAGGATGTTCGTGTCAGCTGGAGAGTCAATTATGGCACCCAGTTTGCAGTCATCTTGGCCTGTACCACGGAAAAGTATATGCCGAACAAGAGAGGTCCCAGGACCGAGTCTTGTGGGATGCCACTTGTAACTGGTTTTGAGTCTGACATGACTCCGGCAATTCTGACTCTGTGTGTTCTGTCTTTGAGCCAGTTAGCAACCCATCTTGTGACACAGGGGTTTATGTTTAAGCTGGATAGCTTATCTATGATGCCCAAGTGGAGTATTGTGTCAAATGCCAGATAGGCTGTGTGGACTACCTTCCCTTCATCTATGGCCTTGGTGACTGTTTCAAAGAAGTCGACCAGTTTCAAGAGGCAGGATCTGCCCTTGACAAAGCTGAACTGAGCAGGATCCAGTGTCTGTAGGTCCCCAATGTCTTTGTTTATGAGTTCCATGATGATCCTCTCCATGGCCTTACAGATAAGGCTAGTCAGGCTTATGGGGCGATAGTTACCAGGGTCCGTTGAGGCGCCATCTTTGTGGAGCAGGACCACTGTTGCTGTACACCATTCTTTGGGTACATATCCTGTAGTGAGGCTGAGATTGTACAGCAGTTTTACGTGAGGGTTTAGTTCTCCTTGGAGTTCATGTAGGACGCAACCCAGGACACAGTCTGGTCCCATTGAAGTAGTGTTTTTTGCCTTAGAGAGGGCAGCCTTCACCTGAGTATCTGAGATGTTAGGGAGGCTGCACTCTACTGGGATAGATATTTGCTCTTTAGGGGGGAAAGGGGGGGGAGTTTGCACTAAACCTGTCTGCCAGGATGTTGGCAATGTCTGTGGGTTCAGTGTAATTTTTGTCATTTATAATCAACTCTGAGCATATCTGGGAGTTGCATCCCAGGTTCCTAACATAGCTAAAGAAAGCCTTGTGATTGTCTTTAGTGTCCTGTGGGATTTTATGAAGGATCATAATTTTTTGCTAGTACTGATCAGAGATGCCTTCCCTTTTAGGGATTTTGCTCTATCATGTAGTAGCTTTCTCCTTCTGTTGTACAACTTATTTATCACTGGGGTCCACCAGATTTTGTTTGGGATAGCATGATCCATGCATTCCTGGAGGTGTCCATAGAATCACTGGCCCTGAAGGATTCCACCTCGGATTGAGAAGTTTTTCACTGTGGTTTTCTGGGCTGGGGGTGGGGTCGGTTGTGGATATCCAGTGAAATTAATTTATGGTCTGATCTTACCAATGAGGGGAATACTTCTGGTGTTGAGCATAGGGTCCCCATGTTGGTGATGATCAGGTCATATGGGAGTTTTGACTAGTTGTTCCATAGCATTTGAGTTTATAAATTCCAGGAACCTTTGGGCTAGAGTGTTGGGGCTTGAGTAATGCTCCCAGTCAATGTTTGGCTGTTGAAGTCACCCAGTATAATGGTGTTTGGAGATATCTTCATGTTCTCCAATGTTTTCAGGAAAGCCGAGTGGGATTCCTGATTTTGAGACGGTGGTCTGTAGCATGCTATAAACTGAAAGGCAGTTTTGCCCACTGTTAGTTGCACATGGATGGTTTCTGATGTGCCACTAACCTCGAGGTGTAGGTTTCCTTGATAAATATGGATATAACCTGGTAGTGCTGGGGTGCTCTCTGAAGCCTTGAATCAGGTTTCTGTGACTGCACAGAGATGTTCTCCATACTGAGGAGAGATTTTTGAGGTTTAGACTTCTGGCGTTTAGCAGTATTACCCTTAGTTTCTTGTTCTTTGTGTTTTCTATGGAGGTGGGTTTGTCTTTTGAGCCTTGCCTAAAAAGGCACTATAAGAGCCTTTGCCAGTAAAGCCCAAGTGTGACAGGTGCAAGCCGGTCAAGCATGTCATTCCAAGCTGACAGGCACTGGATCCCCTTTGAATGACACCAAAATTTTAGCCAATTGTTAAAATCGATCATTTTGTCTTTATACAGCGGCATCATTCTAGGTGAGGGTAAGATGCTGCTCAAGGTCAGGTCATACCAGCCTGGGCTACATGATCGGAGAGCTCCTTTATGTCTCTTTTCATGTAGTCGTCATTCACACCAGCATGTACTATGTTGGAATGACCTGAGTGCCCAACAGGCAGCTCACTGTGATCTTCTCCTTGTTCAGCCTGGTGTGTCTGACTATAGAATCACCTATTACAAGTGTGTTAGGTGTGTTGTTCTGCCTTAAGGGCTGTGACTGTTTGGCACACTGACTTTGTGAGCTAGTGTGCAACAGTGAGTTTTGCTGTTTATTGCTTGCTGTTGTATTGCATGAATCACACTTCAGTTTTCCTGTTGTGAGAGTTGCAATATCTTACACTTTTTATAGGGGTCCAATAAAGGGTTTGTATCGACATGCTTGCTACTCAGAACACCAGCACTGTAGGCTTTTTCATTCCTATATCCTTCAAATGAAACATTAAATTTAGGCCCTGACTGCCTGAGTTGGTTGTACCTTAGATGGTTGTAGATACCATGGAACTTACCAAAAAGAGTGTGCAAAGTTCCCAGTGTACTGACCAAATTACCCCTATTCGATATGAATACCACCTCAGGTTTTGCCTAAAACGAGTGCATTGGCCTAGAGGGACTAACCTGATCAATAAAGTATAAATAAATAAATAAATAAAATAAAATAAATAAATAATACTTTTACCTACCACTCTTTGTGGATTCACATCAGGTTAGCTGCATTTATATGCAAAATAACTTTTTTAACATGCCTTTTGCTGATCTTATATAGTCCTCCATGCAGATAAAGCATCATGTTATGTTTATTGTGGACACACTGGTGCTTGTTACATAGAACTTAGTGTTTGTTACTACATGACTGTTCTACTGGTATTTACGCTAACTTACCCTGCTAAACAGCAGTTAAATTCCGAGAGAATATCTTCAAGATCCAATGAAGTTTAGCTTACGCTGTACACCTTCCTTATCAGACCCATCATTGAATACAATGCCCCCTTTGGTATATACAAAACTGAAACATAGTACTCAACTGGAAAGGCCCCCAAAGATACATTAACAAGAAATTAAAGGCCCTAAATCCTTCAACTATCCAGATTGATTAACAGATTAGATCATTAACCCAAATTTAAATAAGACAATTTAGTTCCAGTTCCCTTTAGATACATTTGCCAGTGGTAGATGTGTTTGGAACTATGTGTAGAACATAACTGAATCACTGAACTGCTAAACAATGGGTTTTATTTAGTCTTCTGGAGTTCTATAATTCTCCTTTCCTAGCTTGGACTTTTCATTAATTTGCAATGACCTCCTTTGTTAACTTCAGTTAATTGCTGCAATTTTTATAGTAGTATAGATTGCTGCTGGTATGCTAGTTATACTTTTACATGGGAAGAACTTGTTATGTTAATTGTTTTGTTTGTTTCATTTAAATTTAAATGAAAGTTAGTGTTTTTCATTATAAAAGCTGCTTTATTTCAAAAAATTTAGATACAAGCAATGCAGTCTTCATGCATGGTTCACTAATTTCTTACTTTGTTGACTGACGGTTGGCTTTATTGGCCTGGATGCACCAATAAAGGCATAAAAAGGTAAAAATGTCTTGAGCATTCCAAACCCATGTTGTTGAAACATTGTATATCCTTAAGGGTCTTTTGCATTAATCCCATAAACCTCCATTACAGGAGGCTTAAGGTTTTACATAGTGAAAACTCTAGCTTGGCTGGAGTTTTCTTGCAGTTTTTTACTGAGTGGTTTGTCTGTGTGTGACCTTTTTACCCTTTGGTCACGATCAAAACCATAAGATTAATTAGCCATAGGTTCATAGCGAAGTACTAGGCTAATTGCCCCTGTGGGCCATTTTAAACCTAGCTTATTCCCCTTTTTATGATGAATTAACCTATCCAATTTGGTTAGAGATTGGCCTTACCCATTCCATGGTCAATAATTATATATTACCCTCAATCAGAATAACTGAGCTCATACCACAGATAATTTGAAGGGCCCATGCATGAGACAGAGGATTTAGGAGCAGCTTCTATCCATTAATAGTACAGGAGTCAGTCCTGGGGTAAATGTTCTGTTTCTCATCCATAGATCCAAATTGCATTTGAATATGGAAAATGATAAACTTTGTTTTATGTGGATGGGGAGTCTGTTACAGAGCAATGACATCCTCTGTGAGATGTACCTGTCCCTCCAAGCCATTCTGTTGATGTTGCAGAAGTTTAGATCCCTAGATTGAGTATTGTTGATGCCATTTGACTTGCTGATGTGCAGTAAATCCATCAGTATTTGGAAAGAGGATACCTTGAATGCCAGACACAAGTCACCGTTTAACAGTATGTAGGATGCTGAGTATAGTGACAGGACTTTGAGTCAGTCCATGTAGAATATGTTTAGGCCTACTAGGAAATACAAAATATACAATTAGGAAATATAAAAAATACAGGTAGGAAGGATGTTATGATCTTACTCTAGTCTAAGAGCCAGCCCAGTACCAAAGTTCACAATGTTAACATTCATATTGCACAAATAGGCACACAATTACACATCTTCAGTTTGGTCTGTGTATAATTTTTTCTGAATGCTACTCACAATATTGGTTTCCACCAAGATTCTGCACCTTTTTAATTTTCATATGTAGTTATAATTCTCTATTATCCATGATTCCTTTCTAATCTTCTGCTTCCAGAGCATCCATTTATATTTGCTCCATATTGAAATGTTGACACTTGAAATGCCAAGTGTCCCGAAAAGCTGAAAAAAAAGACCAAAAACTCAAAGAACAGCAAATCTCAAAAATCATTCTTCTCCTTAAAACTTATTTTTGAAGAGGGGGAAAGCTCCCCTGCACCCCACACACCCAAACCTGTATATACCTACTCCAAGATCACCATACCTTGGAGAAAAGGGAATGTTCCAAGAAATTACATCTCAGACTTAATATATATAAGCTGGCTCTTTCAGCCATTCTGTCTCCATGTTTTGAGACTCACTCTAGTAGGTCCTGACATTTTGAATGGTTAGCATTTGCATTATAATAATTTCCTTTTCTTCATATTCTGGCTCTCTAATTCTCAATACCTGAACTTGCTCATTAGATTTGTAACATCCTGAATTTTGTCGTTATCTGTGATGTGCCATATTATTTAACTCTGGTAATTACTGTTTGGTCCACAACTGTGACTCTTCATGGACATTCTTCTGTAATACTAACTCTAACACTGGCTGCTAGTAGGAGTTTCAGCTTTATTCAGGCTTACAGTTGTGAATGACTTGCTCATCTTGGATACTGTTAACTGTATCATTGGAGTATTAAGTTATTTTATTTGGAACACATCAGTATTTTCATTTTTTTTATAATTTGTTGTAATTTGCTTGTTGATATTTATCCAAATTATTCACTTCAGCATAATTTGTAGTATGTTTTATAAGGCTGTTGTACTATCTTAATTTACTTCACTTATTAAATCAGCTGTATTTTTGTAGAAGCAGTAAGTCAAGCTGTTCTGTGGATCATCAGTTACATGTGAGTCCCATCTCTTAAACTGGTTCTGGACTCATACAGTTTATTTTATTAGTAGCAAAAAAAAGACTTTTCTGTCTGGTAAGGTGTTGCATAAATTTGTTCCTGTACTGATATGTGAATGTAAATGGGAATTTGGTCTAGTTACTTCAACAGAGTGAGGAACTATGATTAATTTAACTTAGCAATTTTCATACAAAACAGCCCCCTCCCCCACATATACATGTCATTAGTAAGAGGGAAACAACTACTATATGCACTTTGCGCAAACTGACCCAATAAGTAGTCATCATACAAAAAACATTAAGTTCAATGTAAATAGCAAAATTAATTTTGTGTTCCAGACAGTATGAAATCGAGTTGTCATGTAATTTTTAAAAGATTTGATATAGATAGTTTTGACTGAGTCTCTCATAACCATATTATTATGTGTTCAAGACCTAGATAACAAAATAGGTGGATCTTGGCATCAGTGTGAAACAAACATAATAACAGGTTAGGATTGGTTAGACCTGATCATAACTCGTTGTAGTGCATGGATTCTTATCTACTCCATGTACTATCAGTTGCAATAGAAAAAAAAATGCAATGTGCTTTACCCACTTTGAAAGCCAGTAAAGCACTTAATGAGTGCTGTCGCATTGGCTGTAAGGAAGAATTCAGGGATCTTTTTAAATACTGCCCTAATTTAAATAAGTTACTGATAAACTAACATCTGTAAACTTCAGTGGACATAGGAAGAAGATATTCAGAGACCAAAGGGATGTCCCCTCCCTGATTACCAGCTGTAACAACACTTGGGGGTGTAACTCTGAAAGCACTGTTATGGCTGGGTGTCTTGCTGAAGTAGCACATAACAGGTTTATCTTTTTTCCAATTTTGGAGCGTAATCTTGGTGACCCATGCACTACAAAAGATTTCTGCATTACTGCCTTCTGAGAAAGAAGAGGTCAACTTAAGCTGACTTTTGTTAGCACACAAACCATCAATACTGGCAGATTATTTACAGGGTGTACAAAATTTAAATTAGATTGACAATTCTGAAGAAAACTCTGGACATGGTTAAGGAGCAGAATGTCAAAGCAAGAGCAACTAACTTTCAGATCTGCAACAAAGCCTCATGGGAATATTGAGCATCTACCTCAGTGATGTAGTTGGAGCAGGCCTCACCCATCTCATGGGAACTGCACAAAGAGAAACAGGGTAGTTTCTGTGTTTTGCAGGATCATTCCCACTCGCAGTGTTCTTGAAACCTTCCATTTGACACTGCCATCATGTTACAGCAAGACAGACGATGCACTTTCTGTTTCTGATGGTTTTAACGCAAACAAATGAAAAACTCAAAACTCACGCTGCTTTAGGCAATCAAAAATTCACTCCTATTTTTTGCTGGTTTGACATTTTAACCTCTGGAACTTGAATCAAGGTCACAGTAGTAATTCATTGACAGTGTCATATAGGTCAAGCCCTGTCATTACTGTAGTGTCTTTTGGCTACAGACACTAACTAAAAGAAAAGCTTTACAGGAATCAGGCAATGCTATTTACTGGCATAGCTTTACTATTATTCTCCCAGGAAACACCAGTGCAAAGCATTATCAATCAATATCACTGCATATCAATTTGAGGTAAGCACTGACAATAGATTACAGATCTGACACTCATACTGCTATTATTAATATATAACTTCCTTCATCTTGGATGAGAATATGAGAAATACTTCTTTTCATTTTTTACATACTTTTAAATGCCCACATACAAAAAAAGTCTAGCTAAACCATCAGAGTTAGTCTCTGTGGAGGCTTACAAATACATGTTGTGTAACACCTGTCCTTATCAGACACTTTTTCTAGATTTATGACCATCACATTGGAGTCTGCAGACAATGCAGGGGCAATGATGTACACAATCAGTTATTCATGGTAAGGATAATGGTTCTAGCTGAGGAACAGAAACAGAAGCAGTAACAGGTGGAGTGGGCTGCACCACTCAGATCTGATATTCCCAGTTAGTCTGAATCGCACTGCCAAATGATACCAGAAGTCACATCGACCTTGGAGGACATGGGTCCCAACTGATCCTTAACAGTAGCTGAAACTCATTTACAATCTCCTGTACATCTCAGAGTAAGGACTGTCTGCCAAGTGGTAAAGCTGCACATAGTACTTTTTATTGTCCTTTGGTCTTGCTAGATTTGTCAGTCTTGTACCAATCTGTTTAAGTTTTGCCAATGATTTCAGTCCTGTATGAAAAGGATGTCCCATAAACAACATGGCTGGGATTGGATTGGTTGTAGCATAAGCAGTATTTTGGTATGAGAACAAGAAAATGACCAGCTTTTGCTGGAGGGTAAAGTTGCCATTTGCCATAACTTGAACTGCTCATCTCAGGCTTTGCATATATCTTTCAGAGGGCCTATACATTGCTGGATATCATCATGCAGAGATAATATGTCAAATGCCTTTTTACAAAGGAATGTCTGGAAGTCAGCCGGGGTAAACTGACAGCAATTATTACTTTCTAGTTGCTGTGGCACTCCAGTTTTGGCAAAAGGACCATTTAGTACAATAGTGATATGAGCAGATTGGTAGAACTCACCATAAAAACCTCTAGCTATTTACAGCATGTATTAATCATGACAAAAATGTTCCCATATGTGTCTCCCAAAATCATTCTGAATCTGCTGCCAGGGTGATCCCATGGGTGAAGTGGCACACATTCTGGCTCATTCTGGGCCATCTGGCATCCAGTACAGTTCACTGGTAACTGTTCTATCTGTGATCGAACATCAGCCACCATGTTCAGCTACTAGTCATTGCCATTATTTTCACTAATATTGGATGGTCTTGGTGATATTCTTCTAACACCCTAGGTTATACTGGAGAAGGTATGATAACCTCCAAATGACAGAGCAATAATTTAAGAAAAAAATCATCTCGTTTTAGATATTAGTCAGATGAATGTAATTTGTTTTGGTTATCCAGCCATTTCACATCACAATGTACACTTGGAATAAGATCTTGTCTTGTTTCTGTTGTTGCAGTATTTTTTGCAGTAGTCAGGTTTTTAATATGAATAAAGAACATGTTTAGTGTTTCCACTGTTTTGTGTTTATCACTTACAGTCTCTAATTGTAACCAATACATGCAGTAAATTTAAATCCAGTGCTGTATTGTTTCCACTCAAAAATAATGCTCATCATTACACTGAAGCAGATACTGTGGCACCAGTTCTCTTATGAAGAATAAAGCTTAAGATCAGCAGCTAGCGGGCTCTAACATGCATAAAGTCAGATAGCATAAGATAATAGATGTGTCTTGTGGAACAATGGAGATGCATTTTCCTTAAAAACAATCATCCTTAATGTGCTTCAGAATTCCAGTGTCAGTTTTAAATACAGGGTCAGCATCTCTCAGTATTAATCGTAATTCTTCTGAAGTAGATTTTCTACCCAAGTACTGTTTATCTGTTTCCAGTCAAGTCTCATTTTGTTAACTGCTCACATCCATTACAAGGGTGCATCAATATTTTTGTTGATGTAGAAATCTAACACCTTCTTTAAATCATTATCCCCACTCTTACAAGTAGCACTCCAGGAGGCATAACTTTTTCATCTGTGTATAGTTTGAGAAGGTCAGAAGAGGGATTCAGCTTTTCTTTGCTGAATAATGCTTCAGTGTCATTTTGAGACATTACTGAAGCTGCTAACCCTGTGTCCAGCTCAGTTTTTGTTACATGGCCATTTGTCTTTGGACTGCACCAAATCATCTGCTTGTCTGCCTCATTTATACTAATTGGCTTTAGACTGGGCAATGTATCTTCATTGTCATTTTCAGAATCGTTTACAACTTTGTTTACATTTTTCTTTTCACTGTGCTACATTTTGCCTTTCGTCTTACCATTATGACAGACTCCCGGAACATGGCTTGTCTTATGGCATTGTGTGCACTCTTCATTTCTGAATTTACACATAGATGAATGATGGGACCTGTGCCTACAAAAATAGCATGGCTTCTGACTTGCACTTTTTGCCTTCCTTAGTTTGTTTATACTGCTAGTTTTAAGACCTGGGACAGTTAGGCATGACTGTTGAAGAAGGGAGGAGAGTGGAACTGGATTATGAGAGAGAGAAATGGCAACAAATGAGGAAACATCCTGATGCTATGTAGAAAATGGGAAAATAGAAGGTTGATGAAGATGACGTCTTCTGCTCAGTCTCTCTTACTTTGATTTTGTTTGTGAAACCTGAAATGTTCTGGGACTAACAATGGCATTGGTGACAAGTGACCATCATCACTTATACCTAACCATTAAAAGCCCTTTGTCAGCAGGCCTGTCCAGACTGACCAAACTATACAGAAGGCTATATTCTTTTGCTCCATGGCACTCAAAAGCACAGAAACGTGTTTACCATTAGGCATATAATTTGTAACAAAGTACTCTTGGAGTCTGTCAATATACACCCGCCAGTTCTCTACAGAACTATCAAGCACATTGATTTTGCCTTTGTACATTGTGGCTGCAGCCTATAGTTACTCATATTGTACTGTAATGGTCTGCCAGCTGATAGTTGGTGAAGAGGATTAAGGCTGTGAGCTGTTACTGAGTTACTTTCTGTGGTACAGAGTTTGATTCCCTTAGCCTTCATTTGCCTACTGTGTGACCTTCAGCAACTCACTTAAATAGACAGTGTCTTGGAACAATTGTGAATTTGACTTAGACTCATTAATGGTCCCCTGCATTACATGCCTAGTAGCTACCTATGAGCTGGCAGCTTGGGGTATTTCCATTTTCAACCTTCTCAGTGTCTTGCCATTTTTGTGTCGCACCATCAGCAGCACTGTAGCATCTTTTGGCTGTAGACATTAACAAAAAGATATGCATACAAAGAATCTGGCATGAGGACTTGCATTGCTTCATAATACTATTTACTGGCATAGCTTTAATTCTCAAAACAAGCACTAGTGCAAAGCATTATCAGTTTTTATCGCTGCATATTAATCTGAGGTTGATACTGGCAATAGATTTCAGATCAGGCAGTCATACTGCTGTTAATAGTATACAACAATTAACACCACCAACAAGACTTTCACATGTAGTGCTCAAAGAATGAGAATTTAAATGAGGAATTAGGAAGGAGTTAAATAATAATAATGGAAAAAGTATGAGCCCAGGTCTTCTCTGCCTAATGGTAATTCCAGCCCCGGGTGTTAAGGTGCTTGGTGACACATGCTGAATGTGCCACTTTGCATACTTTAACATACTTACTCTTCCCTCACATGTAATGTTTTAATACATTCACATAATGCATTCATTTAGCAGTGAAAATGTTCATTTTTCCCTTCCTAGTGTCTAGTAATATTTTTTCTTGGAGGGTAACTTATATTTCCTCCATTTCTAGGGAATTTTTTTCCTTCAAGTTGTTCAGTCTCCAAAATGCTTTAGGACAGTGCATTTCTTAAACATTTCTACTGAGAGTTACATTAAACCAGCAGTTTGTTGAATTTCATTCCATATAAGTTTCTGTGTAGTTCATATGTGTTCTGTCTTCTTTACCTTAAGTTCAGTTAATACATTTTGGATACCTTATTCGCTGTTAAAACAAATTGTTTTTGCATTTCCATTTTTTAATAGGTTTTAAAGCTGTACCTGATGGGGCAGCTTCTGGAAAGACTAGATTATTTGTGGACTTACCTGATAATGGACAGTTGATCCACCATAGGCTCAATGCAGGACTCCTTCGCTCCGGGGCACTGAATATCCAGTGGTTTGTCTTAACAAAGTTACATCAGCTGACAATAACAACCACCTGCTGGTCAACAGGGCCTGACAATTTATGGAATGGAAACCTCAAGCATAATGGATTTTTTTCCTTTTTTTTTCCTTGAGGCTTTATTCTATTCACTGACCCTTGACATTTTGGAACCCCAAATGTCTCCCTTACTTCTGCTGCTTTGTTCTCCTTTGAGAGTAAGACCTTATCATCAGGTCCTAAATGCCATCTTATTACAGGTTACTGGCTTCCTGAGTTTGTGTGATGTGGAGTTATGCCCTACCCTTTATTTGTGTATTACAAACATATCAATAAGAAAACAAAACACATGATTTCAGATGCACATCCACACCCCCTCACATAGGAATTCCCTACTGTAGCACCTCTGGCTTCTATTAGTAATTTGCCTGTTAGCAAAAAAGAAGAGCTCCAATTATGTCCAGAACTAAGAAAAGCTGGCATTTGACTTTTTAATTCAACAGCTGTTTCTCTGGCACTTGGGCCATCATTATGAACCCAATTTATTGCCATCACAGATGGCAGCACTTTGGCAAATAATAGCTGATTTAATAAAGAACACATCCTTTTAAAAATGAACTCAAACTGTTCTTTAAAAAAAAAACATTATGCAACTGTTAAGCATTAACCAAAATACATAATAATAATAATAATAATAATAATAATAATAATAATAATAATAAAAATAATAATGCAGAAAAGACAAGTTTTGTTAAGCACCTTTCACTGTTGTTAAGCTCTAGTTTTGTGCTGGAGTTTGAACAGTGATAGCACCGAGAAGATAAAACAGCTTTAAAAGCTCTAAAACACTTTGGACTCGAACATTTATTTTCTTCAGTGTAGCAGGATGGAGCTCAAAGTGTAGCTTTAAATGTTGTTACATGATCAAAGGTACACTTCCTCTGGACATTGTCTGTGACTGTGAGCCAGTGCTAAGTATTTTACTGGTTGCAAAGCTGTAAAAGACTTTGTTCTCCAATGTTTTTTCCCTTTTTCCTCTCTATCTTGTAGTACTCAGGAACAACTGAAGCTCTATTTCCTGCAAAGGCATATTTGGTGGCATCAACAGCGTCTGCACTTTCCAAGTTGTGAAACACTTACAGCTCCTGTTCTTTTGTCTTTCTCTTTCTGCTTGCCCTGCAAAGAAGTATGATTGGAGCTCTCCAATCATATCCAAATAGTTATGCGCTCACCGCTTGAGCTTTGGCTTTTCTTCATTTCACTGTCAAGTTGAATTTCTTGAATCCACTTCTAGAGCATTTAACAAGCTGGTTACTATCCGGCACACAATCGTAATCCTCTCTGTGGTTCATCCAATATCTGTCATAATTTAACTATAATTCTAAACCACTTTATTTGTAAATATGTACAGAATGTATATAGCTTCACGTGACATTAGTACGTCTTCTCTTCATATGTCCACTTTTAATATTTATGATTTTCTTAAAACTTATTACTCGTTATAAACCACAAAGTTTAAGTAGCTGAATAATACCTGAAAATTTTAAATGTTACATATTTTACACATTGGTTGTAGAATTTTTTTCCCTAGGGTATCCAGTGAAAATGGACCATAACCCATTTGTATAACCTAGTAATCAAAACATAAACTTCTTATTATTATCTTCGGCTTTTCCTGGTTAGGGGTCACCACAGTGGATCACCTGTCCGCTCATGATTGGCAGTGGAGTTTTACGGTGTCAAGTTGCCAGCCCGGTGCCCAACCTTCCACGGAAAGCACAGTAATCAAAACATAAACAATAAAAAAAATGTGGACAATCAAGCCAGTAGAGCACATGTAGTTAGAGATGCAACACTGACTCAAACCCCACTGCATAAATGTTGGCAAAGGCTAACCCTGGCTAGGAACTAGTAGGGATATCAGTTTGTTCCCCACACTGTTGAGGGAGTGCTAAGCCAAAACTTCCTTAAAAGTCAGTTCAGTGTTGATCAGTAGATGACAGCAGGTTGAGATGACTGCAAAATGCTTGCTAGATATGTAACTACTGTCAAGGTTATCAAACCTATTAACTATTCATTTTAGAGACTTGCCCCCAAGCCAAGTGAATTAGAAAAGCAGATTGACAAATGTGCAGTGTGAGCTTTCCTGAGCACATGATCAAAACAGTACTAGGATTAGATAGCTGGGAACTGCGGAGGTTTGTATGGCCCTTCACTCTTACACAATCATTATGCTGTCAGAATGTATTTTTCTGTCTGAGTTTAACAGCACAGATACGGTGTTGGGTTACTTTGGAGACTTTATTGCAGAACTTCTTCATCTATAAAGTCCCCTGTGGCCACTGCCAATAGCGTAATTGCAGCCAATTTGCAGGCTTCTTTAGAAAGTATTGTTATGCCATGGTTGAATGGCTGGCCAGCTGCAGGGACAGATAAGCCAGGTGCTTTTAACAAGCTGCTGCCAATGGAATAAAAACACTGAATGTATTATTTAGGTAGTATATTGTTACACAAAGAAAAGAAAACTACACCATAAGGGCAGATGGATAGTAAAAAAGAGCCACAACAGTGTCACTAGATTTACTTATGTATTTTTTTTTTATTTTTTTTTTTTATTGTTAGCCTCTTTACTCGGGTTCCATCACAACTTAAAGTAATTCAGTTTTATGCAATCAACAATTTTGCTG
Source organism: Protopterus annectens (assembly GCF_019279795.1). Taxonomy (NCBI): domain Eukaryota; kingdom Metazoa; phylum Chordata; order Ceratodontiformes; family Protopteridae; genus Protopterus; species Protopterus annectens. The sequence continues at coordinate 1,070,702,528 of NC_056741.1, read as the reverse complement.
CTGTATGGCAGGAGATGTACACATGCGAAAACCCAAATCTCTTTTAACACCATATCATTAAATGTAAGCAATATCCTAACTTTACTAAGCTAATAAGTCAGAGCATATGGCATTTTCTTATGGTGTTCCAGGAATACAAGGGAAATTATGTGACTTTGTACAAGTGTCAAGTAACACAATGCTTACGAGCATCAAATTTAGAACTTTTAACTTTACAGTGTAATGGTTTCATCACAATACTATGCTTCTCATACAAGAACAGAAAATGTCATGTCCCACTTTTCTGTTATTGGGTAATGTCATACTGTATTTTTCTGTGCACATCACTGTACTTTAATGTCTCGTGTTTATAAAGTTTGCAAGGCTATTACTCTTGGTGTTTAAGATTCCATGTGTCTTTATAGATTCATAGGTTCATAGCTGTTTACTGGGTTAACAGCCTCGGGGGGAGGCTTTTTGAACCTAACCAGGCTTCCCAAATATATCTGACAAGTTTTGATATCCTAGGGTTATTTTTAAGGTCTATTAGTAGGCATGGATGGTCAAGCATATACAGGCTGCTACTGCTTAATAGAGACATAGGTGCCAGACCAGGGATAAATTTCCAATTCCCTATTCACTGTTCCAAGTTCCACTGGAATTGGTTTAGGGAAGAACTCTTTTCCAGTGTTTATGAACATGGCCATAAGTGCATAATGCATCTTTCAGAAAACTGTTTTATGACATTTCTTAGTGTCATAAGACAGTTTTCTGAAAGATGCATTATGCATCTTTCAGAAAACTGTTTTATGACATTTCTTAGTGTCATATATAAGTAAGCTTGGCCTGAAATAACCTTTTTTTTCTCTCACCATCAAGTGCTCCTGTTGACCATCCTATGTGACTTATACATTCACCCCAAGAGCAACAGTAACCAGCCCATTTATTCCGCTCATGGCATAAATTAGGCACCGAATGCCGTGCCATCATCCCTGGTTAAGCTGGGAATTTTTTTTGCTTTTTACATCTCTGTCCTTATCTGCTATAGCTGTGGCTTCTGTATAAGTGCTTGCACCAGAATATGCATATTTGCTTCAACACTTGCAGTCTCTGGTTTGTAGTACTATGAGCTGATTATACAAGTAGAGTTTTCGAGGTCCTCCTTCATACACCAGCAACGTCCGCTCCCTTGAGGTGGGAGAGCCAATGTTTCCCACTCCAATCTCACCCCCCCATGCCAGCTGCTCTAGTGCCTGAGATAGCAGTTGAACTCAGACCATTTTAAACAAATTAAGGCTTTAGCCCTAGATGCCATAAAGCCAGTTCATACACAAATAATGACCACAGTCACCACTTAAATGTCACAAGCAACTAAATGTGGGCACCTTCTAGTATTTCTGTTGATAAATTAATGAGTGCTGCAGGCCAACATTAAAATCACTTGGGAAGTTATATTGCTCAATACAAGTCACAATAAATTATTTATTTTATTTATTTAACATTTGTTAACCAGGATAGTCTGACTGGACAGGTAGTGCCCATTTTCAGCAGAGTCCTGGGGAGCAAAGCTCCATACAATTACAAAAAAAAAAGCTCAATACAATACAAATAAAGAGTAATGAATGATAAACAGGATACAAAGTGAAAGGTAGTAACAGTTAGGGAATGTGCTATAGAAAAGTTTAAGCAGTTAATAGCACACAGTCAAAATACAAATATGTGAGCACAGCGCATTCCCGGAATGAGCATAAAAACATTATGTACAATATATACAATGAGCATTGGTACAGCACAGTATTGCAAGATATTTACCGAGTAAAAACAATATGTACAATATATACAGAGAAGTATTAACAGAGCTCATTACATGTATGGTCCAGAAACATAAGGGAATAAACACCTGTAGGTGGATGAGGTTTCATGGAGGTCCATTGCAGTTACATGGTTGATGTAGAGGTATGAGTTAAGGAGGTTTTTAAAAGTGGAAGTACAGTTTTGTAATCTGAGGTCAGGAGGTAGGGTGTTCCATGTTTTGGCAAGTTCATGAGCAAAGAGAGATTCTCCAGAGTTATTTTTACATGAGATGGTTTCAATCAAGGCTTTATTACTTGACCATAATTGTCTATTAGAATTGTAGAAGTTTAGAAGGCCAATCATAGCAGTTGTTTTCTCAGGATAGTATAGTATTTGCTGTACTGGGTTGAGTTGGTGATACTTTAATAGGCTGGGAAATTCTAGCCAGTGTAATGAATGTACGGATTGGCAGTGGTGGGAGCGTGATTTGACATTGGCGGCAAACCTAGTGATTTTGTTGTAGCAAGTGGAAAGTTTGTTCAGGTCAGTTTTATTTAGGTTTGTTAGTACTGGGGATGCGTAAAGTAGTATAGATAGGAGATGGGTTCCGGCTATAGCAATTTGAGATTCGGAGGTTATGTACCTTTTGCAGCAATAGAGGGAGCCTAATTTTTTGTGGAATTTGGAAATGGTTATGGATATATGTTTGCTGAATTTGAGTTACTGGTTGATGGTAAGTCCTAGTAATTTAGCTTCCGAGATGGGGTGATGTGGGTCTTGTTGGCGGAAACTACGGAGAAGATGAAGTCATTAGTCTTTGTTGGGAGGAACAGCATAAACTGTGTTTTTTTTAGGGTTTAATATCAGTTATGAGTTATTTAGCCAGTTCTCTATCTCTGTGAAGGATTCTTGGGCTTCTTGTTGGAGAAGTTGAATACTGGATGCAGAGCAGATGAAGGTTGTGTCGTCGGCGTATTGGACTATATCAGCTTTTGTGGTTGCTAGGTGAAGTTGTTTTGTAAAGATGTTAAAAAGATAAATAAATAATTAAATAAATAAATGCAGCTAAAGATAGCAGGAATCAAACCTATGTGATATATGAATATTATTGACAGTTCACTGACAGTTCATATTAGAGTACAGGCCATAATATTCCTAGTGTCCGAGCTATTCCACTTAATATCACTGCTTGCTCTTTAAATAAACCTAAAATAGCAACACAGCACCAATCCATTCTTAGACAGGAATATCATATAATCTATTTTGCAAATCACTTATTTTCTTTTCATCTAAGGATGACTTCTAATTGCAAGGAGTTTGATTCCTGTCTCTATGACATTCTGAATTTTGTTGTACTTGCTTTGGTTTGAAACCCCTTCTCCTCCTACATAACCATCACCAAGGGTCATACTAAGCGCTCCTGTTTTTAATTTTGCTGTATTTTCAGACTGGTCACAGAGTCTTATTACTGTCTGAGTCCTATACTATACTGATGTAACTTTCATTTGCCTTATATGATTTAAATCTTTCATGAAGTTAACTATTTGTGTGCATGTTCAGTTGCCTAGTTCTGCAGTCTTTCCAGCAGTCATCGCAAACAAAAAAAAAAATAAACTACACCTCATGGAATTATCCTGGTTAAGGTGATTTTTAAATATGTTAATTAACCATACATTCTCTTCACAAAATCACGTTTCTGCAATGCTGCCTTTAGGGTGGTTCAGAATCTAGTAGCTTCTTGTAAAAACAGTCATATAATCCATTAGCTGATAACCAATAATTTATAATTGCAAAAGGCATCATTCATCATTCATTGCTGTTTACCTGTGTAGCAGCAGACAGCCACTGCTTTTGTAATACCTCCCTCCCGTGAGAAAGAAAAGAAGAAGAACAGGATGAGGGCAGGTTGGATTAGTTGTGAGTGGAACAATGAAAACAATCACCTGACATGTGCAAGCTAGGCTGGGTTTAGGATTCCACAGCACTCAGCTTCTTCAAGACAACATGTTGACTGAACACTTGATCCTTCACAGAGTTACTATCACCTGATTCCATCTTCAGGCACAACTAAATAAGGGCAAAACATGTATTCTAATAACAGAACTTAGTAGCTTCAAAGCCTTTAAGGCCTAGTGGAATACATGTGTTAGAGGTCACAGGTTCAAACTTTAGTAGAACTGTAACTCACACTTTATTTCTCTGAGAATAGTTTGTAGTTTAGTTTAATTCACTTTGCTGAACCTTGACTATGAAATGTTACATATTATTTTCAGTTTTTTGAGAAAAGTAAACTAAAAACTAAGCTACTGAACTGTCAATCAATACATTGGCTAAAAACAAGAATTTACGATGTACAAAATGCGATATAATGGTTTCAGTTTCTCAGAAAAATAAACTAATAAGCTACTGATCTATCAGTCAGTAAACTAACTGGCTGCTCAAGTAATGGCTAATTATAACATATTAGCAGAGAAATCTAAGAGGTTCATTTGGCACACAAACCTCCACAGCTAAGCAAGGGGCCTCACTTATGACAGTCCCGTTTTCAAGTTATAAACATATTTAGTGATATTTTGGGTAACTTACACATTAGTTTTGCTTGGTGATTATTTGTTTGAAAAATTAGAGTACAGAAAGAAAATGGAGCCATCTGTATTGGTACTAAACAACACAACATACTAGTGGAAATATGTAAAAGCCTACAAAGTCCTTCTAGTGTATTGATCTTCAGTGTAAATTCTATTCCTGTCACCTCTTCCTCCCATTTCTCTGTCCCTGTGCCTGCTTTTCATATTCCACTTGCTTCAGACTCTTAAGTCATACCTGTCTGTCATGGTCCTATGTACCAGTGAGTGCTATAATGTAGTATTTGATGCTATCACATTTATGGGGAAGTAGTGATGTGTTGTTTCATAGCAGAATATGTGTCATTCCATTATCCATTCATGTGTTCTATTCCCCTCTTTTCCTTCCCTCAGCAATTACTCACCTGCTTTACATAGAAACTCATCATATGATGGGACATAAGGAATGCCTAAATAATCTTATCTGCTCATTATCCCATCTTTTAGATAAGATGCGGTTCGTAATTAAGAAGCGTGTTATGTTTTCTACTCACTTCTCGTAACACCTGCCTTAAGCCTGTCCTATGTAGTCTAAACTTTGTTACTCTGTTAATCTATCTACCTCTTCAGCAAGGCTGAGCCAATTACACACCACCTTTTATATTAGAAAATTCATTTTCTTTCCTCTGAGCTTCCCACCTTGTAACCTCAGTTAGTGAGTTCTTGTTCTTGAATATCTCTTTTTGAAAGGTGACAGTTACATAGAGTTTATGGAGTCTCTTACAGGGCTTATGATTTTCTGTCCTGGACCACTTTGCCTTCTTTCCAAAAGACTGTAAATTTTAACCATTACATAGTTTTGGTGCACTGCTGGTAGAATTTTGTTGCCCTTCTCTGAAGTACAACTATCCTGTCCATGCCATTACAGCTATATGGTCTCCAGCATTGCATATAATGGTGCATAAATACAAGCTGTCTATAAAAAAGGAGAGTAACTTTTTTTCTACTTATGGTGTTTCTTCTTATAAATTCCTGAGCTCCAGAAACCTTCTTTGTTGCTCTCTCATATTGCTTCCTTACAGCTTTGGCAATCCAGATTTTTCTGTTACTAGTTGCTGTTATGTGTCCTCTGCATTTATGCACATTTTTCCTGGTGTGTTCCTTCCTAGATGCATTTTTACATTGAATTTAACCAGCCTGTCAGAGATTATTGCTCAAACATAGTGTAGTCTCTTCTCATCCCTTTTTTAACTTCTTGGCATCAGTCCTCATCTCATGTAAATATATGGAATATATTCAAATTCCCGAAGTACTGAAACATTAACCACAAAAGGTTAAAAAACATAAGGTTGACTTCATTTGCTACCAGAGTTTTTTAGTACTAAATATGTACAAGATCACAATATGACAGGGACTGATGTCTTTTTTTTTTTGCTCCTTCCCCACTGTAGTGCAGTCTCATAATTGGTATAAATAAGTTGCAGTAGGTATCTTTTACCATTTTTGGCTGTTTGTGTTTCAACTTTTTGTGGCCAATGTTTTAGTGTGCAGTGTTTTGGTACCTCAGGATTTTGACTGTATTCCATTTATATAACATTATGTTATCAGCTAACAGGCAGATACCTCCTTACCAAACTGCTTTCTCACTCAAACACAATGAAGAAGATCTTGTCAGCCAGTGAATCTCTGTGGTGCCTATGTTTTCATCAGCTTTTCATCTGAGAAAGTCTATTTAAATGACCTTCTTCTGTGTCCTATTGCCTAATAAATGCTTCACCTACCATACCCCTCTAGGACACAATCAAAGTTTTTCTTTTCCAATTACATATAGCTTGCTGGTCTGAGCAGGCCATGTCCACTGCACCTTTCTGTTCTAATAGCTTGGCTTTGCAATCAAAGGACTGTATTCCATTTGATTGACAAGACCTTTCCATTGTAAATCTAAGCTGCTTAGTTCAATTGCCCTACAGACTTCAATACATCCTTAAATTCCTTGCTAAGCAATGATTCCTTCCTTTCTCCTGCATCCAAAGTCGGACAGGTTGCTGTCTCCCACTTATTTTAACAGGAAACACATTTAACCTCTTCCAGTTCTCAGATACCTTAAGTAATCTTCCATAAGTTACTAAAAAGCTAGTATACTAAGACTCAATATTCACCAATAGTGAGGGTGCATTTACCCATGACTGGAATATTTTATCCATGAAGATTGTAGAACAGAGCATGTGTATGTACCTTTAAGAAGCATTTCCAGATGTAATCACGCGCATATAAATAGTGAGCATGTGCAGGCAGCAGTGCCATTTTGAGAGAACAGCCAGAGTGTTAACATGTATAAGTGTGGTAGTCAGTCTGTTTATAAGTTAAAGTTTAAGTTACAAAGCCTCAAACCTGATGTGTTTGTGTGTAATAAAGCTGCTTGAACTGAACCCACAACTGCTTGTCTGTTTTATCCTGACCAGACAAGTGACAAAGATGAAGCCCGAGTCAGTACATTTCAGCAAGACTGGAAAAATATAGTCACAGTCAATCAGGTGATGGTTATTTCTATTTTATAACTAATTTGTTCATTAAAAAGTTGCTGTTTGCACTTGTTTAATAAGACTGTTGCATTAAATTATTCTTCCTTTGAAGAATATGAAAGTTTGCACTAAAACATTCAGACGAGAGGTCTTTAAAATGCATCGCATTGTATATGCATATTAGCTCATATTTCTACATAAATGCAGTAGATTAAAAGTTGTGCAGTCTGTGACACTTTTGGTGCAGTTCTTCAATTGTTGCAGAAAGTTAAATAGCTTTTTTAAAGTGGTATGAGAGGAAACATTTATTTTTAGAGGTATCTGAACTTTATGGGTTTTTTAACAGCTGTTCTTTTGAATTTGCCACCAGACTCATAATGGTAGCTAGTCCACTTCTGATTTTGGCTCAGGTAAACAGATCTGTTTGGTGGCAACTGTAGTTAGCATTAACAAAACGTTAGCAACTTCTGGAATAGCCTAGTTATAGAGCTGTTTTGAACTCAATGCACAATTAATGGTGTTATTAATTCTGCCATCACTTATTAAAAAATCATAGGGTGAATCCCGTCAGATCTATTTGGCTTGTGCAACTCATTTCTTATGTTCTTTTAGGATATTTTCTTTCCTGATTACGGCTGGATTTGGTGTACCATCTTTTGGAAATACTGAAAAGCATTAATTTACAAAACACTAGGTGGATTCCATAAAGTAAGTGGAATAGGTAGAGTGCATTGAGTTCCACACAAGAATTGCGGCTAACCAAGTAATATGCAAATATGCCGCAGTGTCTGGAGAATAACTCAATGCAAAGCAGACATAACCAGCAACATTAGTGCAACCACAAGCAGTTGTTTCAAAGCTGTATTCCAGGAAAACATGTTCATGAAGTAAGATACGGTATATATGTGCATTACCAATGCACATCTATGAAAGTTATACAAGCTCAATGGGACCCTCAGTAATAAGTGAAAATTACTAAAAGAAGACAAATGTGCATCAGTTGCTTTGGTATGTAAAGTGACAAATACAAACAATTACAGATATCTTTGTAATTCATAGATGGACATATGCAAATACTCCCATTACAATTTGCAAACTCCAACTTAATCCTCAAAATTTCTAATAAAAGAATTAATTAAGACAAAGTGTAATCACGGCCCCTTTGTCATGGCTAAGAATGGCTAACAATGGGTGCAGGACTTGTGTGGGGAACACAAGTAATGCACACACCCAAGGGAAGAGAGCAATAGAAAAGTAGAAGTGGAGTGCAGGTGAAGAAGAGTGACACACAAGAGGTATTATTGTATAGGAAGGTTATAGGGAGACAAAGAGGGGTATGGGCAGTTTTTTGTTTTGGTAAGAATATGCCACATTTTTTTGCTTTTGGAGAATAGAAGGAATGGAAAAGACAAGGAAAATGGAAGACAAAAATGCAGGTAGGAACATACAACAAATATCACAAGACATGACAAAATGCTTAACCTACTATATCCCTCTAGAACACAATCAAAGTTTTTCTTTTTCCATACAACAGAAGTGGAACTCTTAAGTACATGTCAGTAAAGGTTTGCCAACAGCATTAAAGACATTGAGAGAGCAGACACCAATTCTATAATATAATGGACAGGGTATGCATAGCATATAATTCACTAAGAACCACTTCTCATGGTTCAAACAACAGTAACAATACAAACAACTTACAAGCAAAATTTTTAAGACAAAATCAATCTGACAGTTAAACACAGATGTCTTTCATTTAGTTTGCATCGACAAACATGCATAAACTCATTTTAACAAATGACTCCTGTTGTCAACGTCTAAAACAACATTCCACTTAAAATGATGCACACATTAATGCTATTCACAATAAATCAATGAGTATTATACTTTCCTTGCAGATGCATTATGGGAAGTATGGCATAACCATTAGCCTGCCTAACTGTTATAATAGTGCACATTTAAACTTGAAGATTTAAATATGTTAATAGTATTTATGGAGAAATAAAGGTGGAAAGAGATAACACATACCTCTCACCCTCCACTGCTTCTCTAGCCAATGCATATGTTCTATGCACAATGTATGATATAATAACTACTATATATACAACAAAGCATTGATGATAACATGTTAGCTAGCACTGACATTCAATATGACATCACATTTTGCAGATTTAGTCATTGATGGGTCACTCTTACTACTGCACACACATGAAGATTATTATAGACAAACAGGAGGAAGCTAGATTCAAACTTACAGCTGTTACCTATGTTCACACTACAAGCTAGAACCTTACATGCCTAGCTAATGAGACTTGGTTGTAGTGGTATAAATTGATGGAAATCAAACAACTTACATATGTTAATATGCAGGGGAGCATTACACACAGACAGGTGTGTAGAACAGGGACGGCACTGTATAAGCATACAGATATAACTAACCCTGTTGACAAAGCCTATAAATGTACATGGTTATTGTATGCTGAACTTATTGAGTTGTACTGTCATAATCAATACAATTATGTACCCATGTAGATGATGTATGATACCTCCACATCGCAATCTTCCTGTCTGTACATATGCATGAATGCAATTTAATAAATACGTATGTATACATATGCTTATAAATACATAGTGATAGACATTCATGTGTAGGCATAAATGTGTTTGTTTGCTTTGTATGGACAGGTACATACATATGTTAGACAAATGTGAAGTTGTATGTGTATATTATAAAACAAGTAAAACAAAAGTAGAAGCACTGACATGAACCCTACATAAACTGACGTACACATTTAACATCACATTGTATGAAATATATCCAAAATGCATTTTATATTGTGAACTACTGGCATCCATAATATATATGATGAAGAGTGGAACAAAAGCACCACCGTTCATAACACATATCATGCCTGTTTAACAACATTCAATCTGCTCAGTTATATATGTAATGTCTGCGGTTGGATTAGAACAACAAAACTATGCAATATTGACTGCATGTCATCACATTTGTCACAGCAATGTTCAGCCATTGCTGTTAAGATTTCCAGCTGTCATAGTTTGCAAAATAACATTTGTCTGCACTTGAAACACATAAATAGCCATTAAAGGAGTTTCTGTTCAACTGTGTGATTTAAACCTACACATGTAATTTAGACAGAAAAATAGGCAATGAAACGAATAATGGATTATAATGGAATGCTGTGCAATTTAAATTTTAAAGGTAACATATGTATGTATGACCTAGCATTTACACCTACATCATTATTAACAGAAGTATGATATTTCTAGAAACGTTGTGGATAACAGAGATATGCATTGTCATCCTCAGCCTAAGCCACGCCTCTCAATCTCAGAGCAAGAAATCTGGACAAAAGCCCAAAAGTAGGGAACATTTTAAAATATTGCTCTTACAAACTTAGAATGTTGATAGAATAACAGGTTTTGCATTAGCATGAATTTTCTGAAGGGTATGAAGTCTGAAACTCAAATGATTGTCATTATTTTCTAACTTTAATCTTTAATGTTTTACCAGTAGTTTGCCAGAAAAACTCAATTTTATGAAAAACAAACCAAAAATATGAGGCAAAAATCTGGACATTCTGTGAAAATCTGTACAGTTGAGAGGTAAACTCTATAGACTTCAACGTATCAATGCTAGATGTGCAAAATCTCTAATGTAAAACTTACCAACCAAGTATAGATCTCTCCTATGTGATGCTCAATAGCAAATGCATAACTCTCAAATTATCATCCAAAGTAGGCTACACTGAGATTCAAACCCACACATAGGCAAAACCAAGTTATACTGTTTAACCAGTTGAGCTAATAGACATCACACTTCAGTTGTTGCTGTAAACGTGTATGCAATAACGATGGAATACACGTTTATCTGCCTTCTAAAACTATCATGTGTCAGTACACTGAGTTTCACTGTCATAGTTTGTAAAATAAAAAAAACATTAGATGTACTTTAAAAATGTAAATAGCCATTGATTTAGTTCTACATTTGTGCACATACAGTGCTAATCCTACAGCCATAAGTCAGTCTAAGGATTACAGATCCACACTTCTTGTGGTTGCATTGTGTTTACAAGACTCACACATATTTCAGCTAGAATGACCTGCATTCATCTTAGATTCATTAAACTGATGAAAGCAGACATAAATTATAGGAGTGTTGCGCATTTTAAACTTTGGGGTTTACTAATATATGTGTGTATTTTTCTGCATTCACACATCTAGAAGTACAAAATAAAATAAAGGCAGTCTACCACCAGGCTGAGTGAACACTTCTGTATTTAATAAAAACACAAGTAAAATCCAAAGAACATGAGCACTTTTGGGTCCAAGCCCTTCATCAGATAACAAACAAAAAACAGCTCAATTTTAAAACAACACTATCCAATCGGAATTCAGCATTGCACCCACCTTCTTTGTAATGCCGGTTTTAAAAGTAAAACCCCATTAAGACCAGAGGCTCTATTGGCTGCTAATTCAATAATCCATTTCATTTCATTTCATTGAATTCTGTATAGCTGACCATATCCCCTCCTCTAATATGATTATACATAATTTGTAGAACCATAAACCTAAAAATGTGGTCAGAATTCTTATATATATGCTGATAAAGTGCATTGTGCTTATTTTTAACCTAACGGATGACAGATGACCATGAATCCTATCCATTAACATACAGTTCATTTTTCCTATATAAAATGAGGTGCAGTGTTGGCACTTGGCTAAATAAAACACATTGTGTGTTCTGCAGTCCGCATAATTATTAAAACAATACTCTTTTCCCATAATGGGGTGTGTAAACTGAGTGCATTCAATAATATATGGGCACGCTTTACAATGTCTACATTTAAAGGTCCCCTTACATTGGGATAGTTGTCTATTGCCTTGAATTTCATCGTGTTCATGACAGAGTAAATGTTTCAAATTCGTATTTCTCCTAAAGCCAAAAGACGGACTGTGTCCCACTATTTCACCTATTTTTTCATCCGTTAGGAGCACTTTCCAATTTCATTTTATTATTTCACACACACACCTTATATTGCTGCTGTAAGTTAACATAACACGCATATCACTGCCCCTATCACTAGATGTATGATCTTTCCTTATTACAGCCTCTCCTTGCTGTATTCAATCAGAAAATCAAGGTTTTGCTCTACCCCTTCTATTCTGTTTACTGTTTATTATTACTCTTTTTACCTTATCCTTGTTATAACCCATCTTGCATAAGTTATGCCCCAGGATTCATGAAGCTTGCACCAGGCGCCGGAGTAGCATCGGCGATCTAGCACCAAATATGGCCACCGAGCGATTCAGGTACGAGCTGTTACCACATGCACTGCTAGCGTACGCCAGAGCTGCGCAGCTCCCGGTGTATGTATGCTAATTACCCCATGTGCAGCAGTGTAGCATGCAAATGAAAGTATATAGCGATTCATGAAGTGGTGCAGGCATAGCATAAGCATGAAGAAATGTAAACCAAAAAAAAAACGGTTTACATTTTGTCAAACATAAAATCGGAGCCATGAAAGCAGACCAAACTTGCATATTATAATGTTAATATATGCCAATGACTAAATATATAGCCAATGACATAAAAAACATACACAACACATAAAAAAATAACATTTAATGTCATGGCCACACTACGCAAAGTAAAACCGCAGCGCATCTATGCACAAATGGGATCACAAGGAAAATATATTTAGATGTCATAAAACTGCAATGTAACACAATTCATGATATCCCCATAATAGTTAATGGCATGCATGCTACACCACAACCATGGTGCAAGGGTTGCTAAGGGTCTGTGACAGTGTTCTGTGAGGTAACTAGGAATTAGTAGTCAATACCATGCAAATGAGTCAAGTATTACTGAATCGCAAATGCCCTGCCGGCATAAGGATGTACCACACAGAGTAGCGGTACAACACAGAGGAGTGGCCTGGAGGTAAACATGACATCAAGAGAGGGGTGCGCCACCGTAGCTGTAAGCACATTGGATCATTGCTAATCCGGGTTGCCTATTGCTAAGCAAAGCCGCAGGATAGGGGTGTGGAAGTAGCCATAGCTTTGCTTAGCTGAGAGCACATAAGGTAACTGAAAGTTCATGTGAACGTGGATGAAAACGCACTCGTAACCCAGTAAACGGCTGTGCGAGGCATGCACCACAGCTGAAACAGGAAGGATACGGGAAGACAATAAGGAAATGCTGCAGCATGGTAATTGGAGTACAAATGAGTAATTAACACCTAGGAATTCACAGTGGGCCATAGACAACAGCTAACAAGGCTGCTAGCAGCTACCTACAGAACAGGAAAGGGGAGGTGCTGTAAAGCAAAGAAAAGGGAACTGTCACAGCAGAACAAAGCAAACTTGCAGTACATCAGCTACATAACACATTTCCCAGTACAATCCTGGGTTGTGAAAGTACAAAAAAAGAAAGCTGGCAGCTGGATGTATGCCTGACAATAGGAGGGGAATCGGGTTGAAAATTGAAGTAAAGGGCAATAGATGAATCACGGCAGAGAAGAGTAAGTCAACACCAAAGGCCCCACAATAGCAGTACCTGCTGTAAAACCAATTATTAAGATATCCCACAGCTGGAATAGCACAAACACACCCAATTACACCAGCATCATCCATTGCACAATAGTATAAGGTGTGAAAGCCCCACACACACATTTGTATATTCCCAGACACTCTGCACCATTGGTGTATACAGACAGGGAGCTTTTAATATGTACATGTTAGGGGCCGCCATATCTTTGATTCACCAGCATGTGTTGGAGACTGACGGTGGTGTGGAGGATGATGCTGACAACCATCTCAGGCACCAGAGGAGGAGAAGAGTGTTTAGACCCAGGGTAACCTACCAGGGGCCACATGATCTGGAGATAGTAGAGCATTACAGGGTGGACAGGGACATCATACAGCAACTTGTTGAGCTGTGCCGGCCACGCCTCAGAGCCAGAAGTAATAGAGGGGAACCCATCCCAGTGGACACAAAGGTATGTGTAAGCTTGAGAATACTAGTCACAGGTACCTTCCAAAGGCCAACTGGGGATATCATGGGGATCACACAGGCATCAGCATCCAGGGTACTCCACCAGTTCCTGGATGCCATGTTACCACATGCCAATGAGCACATATACTTCTCCCGAACGCAGGAGGAGTTGGCCAGCAATATGCTTCTCTTCCACTGTGTGGCAGACTACCCAGAGGTACTGGGTGCAATATACTGCATGCACATACACATCAAGTCACCACCTGGTGAGCAGGGTGGGTGCTACATAAACTGCAAGGGATACCCCTCCATCAACTGCCAGGTCGTGTGCAATACCCAGGGCATTATCATGGATGTGTGTGCTGGCAGCCCTGGAAGCTATCATGACTCCCACATCTGGAATGCCTCACAGCTGTATCAGGTATTTGCCAGGGGGGACATACCATATGGCCACCTGGTGGGGGATGCTGGCTATGCACTGGAACCGTGGATGATGACTCCCATCAGAAATGCACACACATCCATGAAGAATGCCATAATGAGGCACACGCAGAAACCAGAATCATCACAGAGCGCATGTTTGGGATGCTGAAATCATGGTTCCGTTGCTTGGACATATCTGGTGGAGCCTTGCAGTACTCTTCAGGCACATGTGCCCACATCTTCATAGTATGTGCCATGCCCCAGTAGGCAGACGGATGCATGCCCAGTATGCCCATGCCTTGGCAAAGAGGGAACGTATAGCACACAAAGACAGTGTAGGCACTCATGGACTAACACCCTTCTCCACCTGTACACACAGCAAACATGGATGGCACACACACACGACCACCTGTAAATTGTAATCAGGGATGTAGTTCCAAATAATGGGGAGTATCCCTGACAGGAATCTTCTCAGATGTTTACATGTTACATAGTATACCTTAAACACAGCTTGCATATATAGGTAGTTCTCCACAGAATAATAAACATGTAGAACACACAACCGCTGAAATGTGCGTTAATCACCCTTGTACTACCAGTGCCTGCTCTGAGAGGTAAGATATCACTGCCAGGATTAGAACACACAACCATGTACACAATCTTCACAATAACATACCACTAAGCTACCTGAGATGTACCAGTGGCAGTCCTGTATACTGACAGGATAAAACACAAAAGGTAGGAATGTGTTGAAAAAGGACAAATCGGCATGTACCCAATGGAAGGTGTATGTTATATATATATATATATATATATATATAGATAGATATATATCTATATATATATATACATATATATATATATATATATATACATATATATATATAATATGCATATATATATATATATATATATATATATATATATATATATATATATATATATATATATATATATATATATATATATATATATATATATATATATATATATATATATATATATATATATATATATATATATAAACACACACACACACACACACATCATCATCATATATATATATAGAGAGAGAGAGAGAGGGAGAGAGAGAGATATATGTCGATATATGGAGATATACATATATATGTATATATATATATATATATATATATATATATATATATATAGATAGGTTAACAACATCTACATAACCATGGAGGTACATATAAAAGAGATACCTACCACATACCGACTGCTTTACATACCGACGCGTGTAATCCCGAGGCTTAAGGTCCAAAAGAACGCAGTACCGAAACACCAGATGCATGAGGTGTAAAATCACGATGTTAAGGGACAGTTAGTCAGTGCTTCTGGTGTTGCGGTTCAGGTAGGTTACTGTGTGTAAGTGTGTTTCTGAGGGCTGTAGTGTGTGTAAGTGTATGTTCTGGGTGTGGTGTGTGTTCTTGGGGGACTGTAATGTGTGGGTGTGGGTTAGCTTTGTGCATCTGTTTGAGCGATCTAGGAGGTAGAATATTAAAGTTGGGGGGTGTGGGGGGCACCGACACCTACATGGGGGATGTAGGGGGCATGCCCACCTGCTCATACGTGGTGTAGGATGGTTTGTTTGGATGTGGTGGGTAGCAGTGTGTCTGTGTGTGCATGTGTGTGTTCCATGTTCGTGTTACTTTCGCGAGATACTGTCACTGTTGCAAATGTGGGGTATGGGAGTCTGGGCCCAGTACTGTGTGTGTCGGAAATGTGTGGTTTCGGGATTCTGTAGGTATCCCATATACAGCAGTTGAAGTGCTCATATATGTGTATAACATGGACCATAGCAATCACACATTCCGCCACGACCAACCTTTATGAACAAAGGATATGGAGAGTATATGCCTATACACTATTACAATTATGTGCTATGGACATGAGCCAATGATAGTGTTACCACCTGTCCCACTTTGCGAGGGACAGTCCCTCTTTGGGTGGTTGTGTCCTGACCAAATACATTAAACGTGGCAAATGTCCTGGAATTGTAGGACATACTTATGTCCCATATGTAATGTAATAGTTGCATACAATAGTTCTTTCTGTATCTAAAATATCTACATGTTACAAGAAACAGGATAAGCAACTAAACTGCTACAAGAATAAGCTTATATTTAGGCAAGAAAAGAAAGTTCTATCCCTTGTACTGACTGTGGGTTTGTGTCGGCCTGTAAATTCTGATGTGTGTCCCGAAAATGTCCCACTATGGCCATATGAAAAGGTGGTAACCCTAGCCAAAGAGGGTCAGTCACCAACACAACTACAATGACTGCAAATACCTATGATAGAAATACACAGCTTTCATGTAGCAACACTTTATTACATTCTGATGTATTTCCGAAAGGATTCAAGGACTAACATCACCTGCATGCTATACAGGAACCACATAACAGTGCCTTAATGAATCAGCCTGCAATTACCATAGTATTAGTTCACTAAAGGATAGGTGTTCAAATAGGGAAGGAACCCT
The DNA here is from genome assembly GCF_019279795.1 of Protopterus annectens. Lineage (NCBI taxonomy): Eukaryota > Metazoa > Chordata > Ceratodontiformes > Protopteridae > Protopterus > Protopterus annectens. The sequence goes on along the minus strand of NC_056741.1, from coordinate 1,070,685,725 downwards.
CACGCACATATTGATTATGTATAAAAGCAGTTCCTACACACCTGCATCTGCTATGCACACCCACCAACATCACCCTCACACCCAAACAAATTACCATACAAACTGTAATAACATCACAAATCATTCACTCACTGTACGACATCTGCAGAAGCCTTAACATGCCTTGTCAGAGACACACTAACATGGCCCTATGTGAAATAGTTGCTGTTATACAATGGAACAGCTGCTGATGTTACAGGGTTTTTTTGCACTAATCCCACTTCAGAGGGTTGTGTGTACATTGGGATGTGTTAGCAATTACTGAGTAATAACACGGTATGCTACACTTGTACACCAAATCAAGGATGTCTGGTGAGCACACTGTAAACCACATAACAGTTCATGCATAGCCATACAGCCTTGAGCTGCCCAAACATCCTTGCCAGACTTAAACATCTGCAGAAGTATCAGGTACAAACAAACCCTGCATAAGTAGCAATGTTCTGAAATATAACAGCTGTACTCACATGTAGAACAAAATTGTCTAGCCATTACACACAATCCACGGGAGTCATGAAGCTAATATATCTCTGTCTGTCTCCATATAGCTGTTGAAATACATCACAAACAACACATCCAGGCCGTCTTCCTCGAAAGTAAGGCAAACAGACAATGCCCAAAAGGAGTACTCAGTTATACACCACTGTTGCCATGGTATCGGCTAATGGAGTAGCTGCACAGCTGATGTGCATCTAATTAACTACTTTGGAACACCAATTGGTGGTCAGGATACCACGTTACCGATATTTAACTAGAAAAGGATGGGTTATCACACATTCAAACCATCTGTATATACCAGCAGAATGTTACAAAGAAGATTGAAACACAAACTGAAAAGGATTGAGTCAACAGTTAACGACACCTCAGGTTACTAATAAGGTATGTAGAACAGTCAGTATGTCTGTGTATTTAGTACATTTTCTGTAGTATTTAAAATGCACGCAATCCATATAGTGGAAACAGTTATCTTGTAGTGATGTATTGTTGAGCATAGTAATGCTTGTAGTATTTGTGTGTACTGCTGTAGGTCACAAGGCAAACACCGCATACACCACAAGGGATGCTATATAATGCCTTTGAACACAAATATTCCTCACCAGCCGCTGTCAGTGGCAGGGTTGGTCCAGCAAGTACGTGCTATAACAGGGGATAGTATATGTTGATATATTGTAACAGTAGGCATATGTATGGGTGTATTACTGAGAATAACATGTCGAAGGTGGGCCTACTGTGCAATTATGATTTGCATTATGGGATATTTTGCCAATAACTGTGTAATGTACAGTATTGTAGGCAGATATGTATTACAAGTTACATAGCATTATCATTATGTTAGGCAAACATTAGTTATGTCTATTGGCTTTTACAATACACAATAACAGGATACATATGTATTTTAGTCACCCAACAGTTTATCAGCATGAGAGCAAAATAAAATGGAAGAGCTAGTTAACTATCCATGCACATAAGACATGTAATAAGTGCAATGGTAGGTACTTTGCCACCCCCATAGGTTAGTTCCCTGTGCCTCTGAATGGCAGAGCCATTAGTTCCCTGCTCCTCTGTCCAGCAGAACCACTGTAGTGATCCCCGGGGTACATGTCTGTCTCCCATCCACATATCAAGGTTTCCCTTGAAGAGTGCTAGTGAGGGGCCCTGCCTGATGTACATTGGAATCATGTTCCAAAGCATGGGGAGTGTCCGGGTCAGGAATCTATCTGTCCAGCACTTCCTAGTCATCATTGTGGTTAGGTGTATATCCCTAGAGCATGTGGCTCTAAGGGGCCTCTGTTTAGGTGGAGCATATCCAGCAATACTGGGTTGGACATGGGCCTTGTATGTCAAGCAGAGATCACCTGTGAGTATGTGGTATGCAACGAAGTACAGCTGGAGTTTCTTAGGTTGGGCTGCATAGGTCACCTGTCTGGGGTCAGTAATCCTCTTGGTGTGATACTGTTGTGGTCTTCCAAGCTGTTACAGTTGTCTTGTAAGGTATATCCCAAATGGGGTGTTGTATCCTTTAATGGGTCTAATAAGTCATGAGTAGAGAGGCACAATGGCCTCCTTTGATCTGAATGCGAACCCATTAGAGATTAGGGGGGCCATGTAGAAGGATATTCTAACCACCTTGTCATTATGGGTATCGAAGGAGAGATTGCTATCTACTGGGGTTCCCGGATCCTTTATTACCTTTTCTGTATGTAGGGGACTAGCACCTATGGGGTAGTCCATGGGTAATTAGTTATATCCAAAGGGGATGACTATGCACTTTTTGGCATTCAGCTTGAGGCCATGATATTGACACCAGGTATCTGTCTCAGTGCGACCCTTCCAGAGGGTGTCTGTAACAGCTGGGGAAACAATTATGTCCCCTAGTTTGCAGTTGTCTGCAAACCTTTTCAGCCAAAGCCCTCCTGTACTTGTCTGTACATCAGAGAATTATATACTGAACATGTGGGGTCCTAGGACTGAGCCCTGGGGGACACCACTTGTAACTGGTATACAGTCAGACCTAGGGTATGCAACTCCCACTGTGTAGGTTCTGTCCATGAGCCACTTTGGAAACCATCACATGATGTAGGGGTTAATGTTCAGGTGGATGGGTATGTTGATAATACCAGAAGGAGGAATGGTGTTGAAAGCCTATGAGAGAACTAGGTAGGCTGTGTGGACCTCTTTACCCTCATCTAATGCCTTGGTAACTGTCTCTAAGAAGTCCACCAGGTTTAGGAGGCATGGTTTGCCCTTAATAATGCCAAACTGGGAGGTGTCAAAGGTTTGGAGGTACCCAATGTCTCTGTGACTGAGATCCATGATGTTCTCCATAGCCTTGCAGACCAGGCTAGTCAGGCCTATAGGGCAATAGGTCCCGTGGTCCATTGTGGCACCACCTTTGTGGAGTGGGATAACTGTTGCTGTGCGCCATTCAGGGGGCACTAAACCCGATGCGAGGCTATTATTGAACATGGTGTGTAGGTGGGGAGCCAGTACGCTGTGAAGTTTGTGTAAAATGCAGCCTTGGATGTTGTCCGGTCCCATGGATGCTGTGATATTGGCTTTAGAGTGTGCAGCTTTGAGAGGGAGGAGGGAAAAGTAGCACTGAACCAATCTGCCAGGATGTTGCCAATATCAGTTGGTTCTGTAATGTTCGTGCCTTTGTGCTGTAACTCAGAGAAGATCTGGGTGTTGACATCGAGATATGTGACATAGGTATAGAATGCTTTGTGGTTGTTGTTGGAATTAGTGGAAGTTTTGTTTTCATAGCTAGCTTTGGATCTCACCTTCTTACTGAGGCTGACCAGGGAGCTTCTCCACACTGTAGTACAGTTTGTTTATAGCAGGGGACCACCAGACTGGTTTCCTTAATTAGGAGTATAGCGTCTTGGTTATGTTTGGGATAGCACAAGCCATGCACTCGTGTAAGTGCTTATAGAGTGCCTTTGTGTAGGATTCAGCAGTTGTAAACAGTATTGTCCATCTGCATGGGTGTCATGACATTCACCTGTCTTAAGAAGCATGTAGTTGGCTTTGTAGACATATTATACTGTGTAATGAGGAAGATTGAGTGCTATAGTAATTATTAGCTTACGTAGGGCTTACAAGTTCTGAACAAGTGCTGAGCATGAATAAGCAATCCAGATAGAGTCTTGGATAACATAAACACACGACCCCCTCCCCCCAACAGGTACACAAGCATATATCCATGTATACCACAGGGCCCCTGTACCCACAACTATGCAGGTACAAGCTGCACTCAGGCTGCATGGGACCTGTCCACATCACAGGTTGTATCATACACATATAGCAAAACAAGATGCTCTCCACACACACATCATGTAAAACATAGCTCCATGTCAGGTTGTGTACACACTGAATGGAGCACACCAACAGGTATCACAACCCACAAATGGGGAGACACTACTGATAATGGGAAGTGCTGCACTACTACCCTGCTGAGTCTGGTCTGGAAGGCCATGAACCTTGATCAAATAATTAATATCAGCAGTACAGATGTAGATGACAGTAAGGTTGATTTCACACTGCATATCATAACCTTGCCAGGTCATAGGACATCATCACCCATACTGTGTACCACCTATACTCTGTATACTAGATGCACCTTCCTATGTCACAGGTGTGTTTTGCAACAGGACTGCTGGCAGAACCAACACTACAGAAGGTGTCTGAATAATACATGCTCATCACACCAGTGGCAGCTACAGTAAGTCAGGGTTAAGGAATTGTATTCCCCTTCATTGTAGCCCATACCTCACAGACAAACAGAAGGCATCTGCCTATTGAAGTATGTGAATAACTATGACCTAGGAGCAATTGCCGACTCAAGAGTGTTTTGGACAACATACAGAAAGGGCTTTGTGGTTGAGGTGTGTGTGACATATGGCCACAATCTGACAGCTACATATTGCATTGTCACCCCTATGTTAATAACCCTGTACCCATGAACTACCACCTAGGCAGCGGTCAACATAATGGACACTTGTGTGTAAGGGATGCAGCTGGGAAGTTGTCATTCCTGTGATAGCTACGTCACCACACCTGTCAGGTAGTCATATGTGGCAACCCTAATAATGACAGGGTGCCATCCACTAATTTAGAGATCATTGTCCAGCCATAGACAACACTCAAGTGACCCATATCAAATCACATATTTCCTTTAAGGGGTATTGGCCATGTGCAGATGGCCTACACCAGCCTTCTCATTCCCCATCTCCACTATGTAGCATGATGTATACCCTTAGTAAATCCATGTCCAACCCAGTGATGTTGGACATGCTGCACGTACACATCCTGATCTCAAACACATACTTCATGGACATCCACCTTACACATACTGGACAGATTCTTGTCCCATACACTTTACATAGTCCTGCCATACTATGCATTCCTGTCCGTCAAAGATGCACATCGCTCCCCTCTCAGACATGGTGGGATGACCACATGGTAAATGTATCATTAACCCTGTGGAACAGTAATGTGGCACTGTTCCACCTGGCCCCAGAGACCTGCCTGTCAGCTACTGCCAGGTAACCTTTCATCCTAGATTCATACATGGCCCATGGCATATAGCCCACTAGTTGACTTTGACTGTACATGCTATAGTTGATATCCATCCCTGCAAATACCAACTGGCTAGCCAGTGTCCCATGTGTATCACATGTGCAACACAGATGATACATGGCAGGATGGTGAATTGCTGTACAGTGCCGTGTAGATGTATATGGAAGAACACATACATGTAAAACCTTATGTGAGCAAGTCTGCAGGGTCACAGGTCATGTCTGTTAAGGCAGTGTAAGTCTTTATATGTGATATATACACATCATCAAGGTCGACTGCATTAATGTGGACACATCCAGCCATGTGCTGATAGGTAGAAACAAATATCAAAAGTGCCAAAGTACTGCAAGCAGACAATCCAAAAGGAAAAACCACTTTAATGACAAAACACAGCAGAGCTTTCGGACATAATCCTTCTTCAATACTACAAACTTATAAAATTTCTTTCATCTTATATACAGGCCCAAAGTAGTCATGTGGTTAGCAGCCCAAAAATCACATGACCATAAGTATCACTCAATAAGGCAAAGTTAAAACAACACAGATAGCAATGATTCTATAGTACATAACAAAAATTTAAATAATTTAAAATTCAGCTTGCTAATATGACTAATAATCAAAGTTACACATAAAATTCATATTATAAAATTCATATTGTAGAAACAATATACATAATTATAAATTCAATCTACTGAGCTTAACCAAAATTGGTTTAAGGCTCAGCATACTGTTCAAGCCAGGAGAACGGTCACCAGCAAACCTTAAAATCCACTCATATTCTTTAATTTCTAAGAAGTTATTTATATCACCACCTCTTGGGAGGAAAACAATGCCAATAACCCTGAATTTAAAAACATGATCTTGTCCACAATGTAAGATATGCTTATATAAAGCATTTGTGTTGAGACACGTTCTAATTTCAGACTTACGGACTGTAATCCTCTCTTTCAACGTACGAGTGGTTTTGCCTACATAAAAGATTTGCATAACACACAGGTAGCCAAATACACTATATGTGTTGTGTGACAAGTAGCTGAAACATAAAATTTAAAAGTTTTCCCTGTTACTGGATGAACAAAAAGGTCACTCCCTGTGTCAAAAATATCTCCACAGCATGAACAATTGTGGCATTTACATGTACCATACTTAGAGGAAAGCGTTTTCACAATGTTGGTAGAAAAATGCTTATAACATAATGAATTTTTTAAAGTTCTCATGTTCCTATAGGCAAATAAAGGTCTATCACCCAATAAGGCCTTTAGTTCATTTGAAGCCATTAGTATCAACCAGTTCTTAAATATTATTTGCTTTATGGATGGTGTCATAAGACTATATGCAGTTACATATCTAGTCACGTCCATACGCACATTCGTACTATTCATAGGTAAGGCATCTGACTCCAGTGGGTCAGATAGGAAGGTAGGAGCAAACTTAGTCTTCCTCTCCTGCATCACCTTATCTTTCTCTACAGAGAGTAGGACATTATCATATCCACTAGCAGAAAAATCCGCTAACATATCCTTTAATTGTAACTCAAAACAGCAGTCATCAGTGTTAAGCCTACTCAACCTTCCTAACTGGGACCTCACAATACCTTTAAAGATGTGTGGTGCATGCATGCTATGAAAGTGGGTGTATCTACAAGCACACACATCCTTTCTATGTGACTTAGTATTCATATGTCCATCCTTAAATATAACTTATACATCCAAAAACACAATTTCAGTCTTGGAACAGCTCATTTTAAACTTTAGAAAGGAAGAAGCTCTATTCAAATAGTCCAAAAACATATTCAATATATCCAAGCTGCCCTTCCAAAGTAGGAAACAATCGTCTACAAAACGTTGGAAAAATCTAATATGTTGTCTATAAGGGTTTAGATCACTCAAAATATGCTTACTTTCCCACTGGTAGAGCACTAGGTTAGCATAGGTGTTGGCTATGGAAGTACCCATAGCCACACCAGTGAGCTGAAGGTACGTAAGTTCATTAAAGAGGAAAACATTATTCTTTAAAACCACATCTAGAAGGCTACACCACGTTTCTATTTTACCATAATCAGGGTTTGGACACGAAGTCAAAAAATCTCTCAAAAGGTCAATCCCATCATCATTCGGTATGACCGTGAAAAGAGAGACAATATCCAGAGTTACCAAATAATACTCATTATTCATCATTTGTTCCTTCTCAGTGTCATAGCTTACTCGTAACTTCTGTAAAAAATCAAATGTGTCACGTAGAACTGAATCACAATTATTCAAAAAAGGTTGTAACTGACCATGTAAATAAACTGACAGGGGTTCGGTCACCCAACCTGCTCCTGAGACGATGGGTCTCATAGGTGGATCCATGATTGACTTATGGATCTTAGGTATTCCATATAGGCAGGGTGTCACAGGACAAGGAACTGTTAAATAATTAAATAAATCAAGATCTATCTGACCCTGCAGCTGTAAGTCATAGATGACCATATTAACATACGATATACATTTTTTTACATCCATGCCAGTGATGCGTTTAAAAGCAGTAGTATAATCCAGCAAACAGGACATAGTATCTAAGTATTTGTCATGTTCCATGAGCACCACTACCCCTCCCTTATCAGCTTGTTTAATTATTATTTCTTTACAGGAGCACAGATCTTTAAATGCTTTAAACTCATCCAGCGTCAAGTTGTACTCATTCCTTTTACTCTTATTACTACTCTCATACAATTGCCTAATTTGTACTTCACACAAATCATGAAAAGCCTTCACTATTGGTACAGCAATAGGTATAAAAGTACTGAGGCGCTTAAAGCCTCTTTCTACTATAGATGATTGACCAAACAACAACTTTAAGTTTAACATTCTGGTGAATTTTTTCAAGTCAGTTAGTGCAGACACCAGGTCATTTCCACCTGAAGGAATAAAGTTAAGCCCCTTTGAAAGTACTGATATATGGGCTTCTTGGTTTTAATCACACAGGTGAGCCCTTTAATTTGAAATACCCTCCATATCTACTCAACTGTGGTGGTTACCTTGACTGTGTTAGACTAGTTGATTCTATTTCCCCTGTTACGTTAGAGAAGAACGGGCGTTTATCGGCGCTCAATATAGATGGCTCATTTGACAGCTTTGAACGTTTTGGTGAAGTTTCGCCTAATATAGTTGCTAGTGGAGCACGTTTAAATGGTGGTTGTGAGCTAAAGGAATACCTAAGATCCATAAGTCAATCATGGATCCACCTATGAGACCCATCGTCTCAGGAGCAGGTTGGGTGACCGAACCCCTGTCAGTTTATTTACATGGTCAGTTACAACCTTTTTTGAATAATTGTGATTCAGTTCTACGTGACACATTTGATTTTTTACAGAAGTTACGAGTAAGCTATGACACTGAGAAGGAACAAATGATGAATAATGAGTATTATTTGGTAACTCTGGATATTGTCTCTCTTTTCACGGTCATACCGAATGATGATGGGATTGACCTTTTGAGAGATTTTTTGACTTCATGTCCAAACCCTGATTATGGTAAAATAGAAACGTGGTGTAGCCTTCTAGATGTGGTTTTAAAGAATAATATTTTCCTCTTTAATGAACTTACGTACCTTCAGCTCACTGGTGTGGCTATGGGTACTTCCATAGCCAACACCTATGCTAACCTAGTGCTCTACCAGTGGGAAAGTAAGCATATTTTGAGTGATCTAAACCCTTATAGACAACATATTAGATTTTTCCAACGTTTTGTAGACGATTGTTTCCTACTTTGGAAGGGCAGCTTGGATATATTGAATATGTTTTTGGACTATTTGAATAGAGCTTCTTCTTTTCTAAAGTTTAAAATGAGCTGTTCCAAGACTGAAATTGTGTTTTTGGATGTAGAAGTTATATTTAAGGATGGACATATGAATACTAAGTCACATAGAAAGGATGTGTGTGCTGGTAGATACACCCACTTTCATAGCATGCATGCACCACATATCTTTAAAGGTATTGTGAGGTCCCAGTTAGGAAGGTTGAGTAGGCTTAACACTGATGACTGCTGTTTTGAGTTACAATTAAAGGATATGTTAGCGGATTTTTCTGCTAGTGGATATGATAATGTCCTACTCTCTGTGGAGAAAGATAAGGTGATGCAGGAGAGGAAGACTAAGTTTGCTCCTACCTTCCTATCTGACCCACTGGAGTCAGATGCCTTACCTATGAATAGTACGAATGTGCGTATGGACGTGACTAGATATGTAACTGCATATAGTCTTATAACACCATCCATAAAGCAAATAATATTTAAGAACTGGTTGATACTAATGGCTTCAAATGAACTAAAGGCCTTATTGGGTGATAGACCTTTATTTGCCTATAGGAACATGAGAACTTTAAAAATTCATTATGTTATAAGGATTTTCTACCAACATTGTGAAAACGCTTTCCTCTAAGTATGGTACATGTAAATGCCACAATTGTTCATGCTGTGGAGATATTTTGACACAGGAGTGACCTTTTGTTCATCCAGTAACAGGGAAAACTTTTAAATTTTATGTTTCAGCTACTTGTCACACAACACATATAGTGTATTTGGCTACCTGTGTGTTATGCAAATCTTTTTATGTAGGCAAAACCACTCGTAGGTTGAAAGAGAGGATTACAGAGCATAAGTCTGAAATTAGAAGATGTGTCAAAACAAATGCTTTATATAAGCATATGTTAGATTGTGGACAAGATCATGCTTTTAAATTCAGGGTTATTGACATTGTTTTCCCCTCCCCAAGAGGTGGTGATATAAATAACTTCTTAGAAATTAAAGAATATGAGTGGATTTTAAGGTTTGCTGGTGACCGTTCTCCTGGCTTGAACAGTATGCTGAGCCTTAAACCAATTTTGGTTAAGCTCAGTAGATTGAATTTATAATTATGTATATTGTTTCTACAATATGAATTTTATAATATGAATTTTATGCGTAGCTTTGATTATTAGTCATATTAGCAAGCTGAATTTTAAATTATTTAAATTTTTGTTATGTACTATAGAATCATTGCTATCTGTGTTGTTTTAACTTTGCCTTATTGAGTGATACTTATGGTCATGTGATTTTTGGGCTGCTAACCACATGACTACTTTGGGCCTGTATATAAGATGAAAGACATTTTATAAGTTTGTAGTATTGAAGAAGGATTATGTCTGAAAGCTCTGCTGTGTTTTGTCATTAAAGTGGTTTTTCCTTTTGGATTGTCTGCTGATAGGTAGAAACACCAGTACAGGCAAACAGACATGCCCACATCAAGACAGCATCCACATGGAGTATGTGCAATGTAATCAGGTGACACACACACATATATGGTGATAATATCCACTTACCATTGAGTGTCACATGTGTGTGACACAAACATGTCAGTGTCATGTAGGTTTGCAAATACAACTATTTAAAGGTAATAAATGCGATACACATGTATGTTCAGCTGTCGCTCTGTATGTCTCTGTGAGTTACTGTGATCTGTCTCCATCATTATGTCTTCCAGGTATGCTGTGTGCAAGGCTAACCCCTTTTACCCACTTGGAGGATGAGGCCCTCATCCCATACCTACTTGACAATCATGATATCCTGTTCAGCCATGTGCCACAGGATGCACAGCAGCGGGATGCCCTGTGGATGGAACTTCGCAGGAGGGTTACTGATGTGGGTAGCCACAACTGCACATACCAGCAGGTGTGCAGACACAGTACAGACCTCATTAGATGGGCGAAACAGAGTGCAAATGCAATTGTCAGGGAACAAGGTGCAACAGGTGGTGGACCACCAAGCAGCCCCCACTCACATGTACCGAGGAGCTACCGGCCAACCTGGGGACACCTGCAGAACCACATCCACAAGCCTTAGCCAATATTGTGGAGGTGGGTGTCTCTCAACCACTGAGCCTGGAGTTGCCTGGTAAGTCAGTACTGCACCTATAACAACTATATTCCATATAGTTGCATGTGTCACTGTACAATATGTAATGCAACATCATATGAAGGGCATGTATACACACATTGCCGCATACTATAGTATGCTACTCTGTGTATGCACACATGTGCATACACTATTGTATAGTCTAATGTACTGGTATATGTGTTAACATGTACATTGCACCCTGTAGCCATCATACAGGCGTGGATAATGCTCATACTGCTGTGTTAGTCCTATTTAGGTACCTCTGGCATTCTGCTGCAATAGCAGCCTGTTGCAGGTGAGACTGTTATTATTTATCAGGAGTCATAATGCACATATCTAACTGCCATGTGGCCATTTACAACATGTACACATAATGTATGGTCCTGTTACAATATACAGGTCGGACCTGCAATGCATCACAATGCCTACCCATGTGCAACACTTGCAAACTATGTGAATCATCTCACCGACATGAATCCTCACAAACTGTCATTGCCAGATGTGTGGACAGTTGTGCATACAATGGTGGAGGTGCTGTTCACTGTGGGGACATGTACTACAGATCAGAACTGCACATGTGGGGAATACAAACAGTACTACACAGTGGGCTGGAGTATGGCCAGCCCACAGGATTCACTGGTGTGGATCATAGCCCTGCTATGAATGTCACACAATGTGATGTGCTATCTTGATATGTCCATTACATCTAGTGGCCTGGCTGCAACACTGCCTACCTAACCTGAAAACATATCCCACATACCACCCTTTGTTTGCATAACCCTGTTGTCAGTAGAGCATATGACACCTATGGGTGTATGCCATATGGGACAACACAGAAATGTGAAATAGATGCCCGTCACAATAAGTTGGCCAACACATGTACACACATGGCCATGGAGGATGGCCAGAGACATGGAGCAACACACACAGTAGACGTGATGTGCTTGTGTGTACACCCTGTTGTACAATGGCTACACATGGTCCAACTATGGCCTTTGTGTAAAGGTTGTATTGTAGATGTGGAACACTAGACACCCTACAGACCTGTGCACATCTTGTGTAGGTGTAACATCAATCCACCACATAAGATGTGTTGAACATCTTCAGGGTGTCACAACATAACAGCAGTCACCTGTACAGTATCCACATCAGCCCAAAGATACAGCACATTCCACTTGCTGGTGTCGGACATCAATGTCATACTTGCTCCTCGTGTGTGTGTGTGTCTGTGTGTAGTACACAGATGTCATGTGGGACATGGTGTACCAACGTGTTCGCCATGTCTGGCCATAGTTGCCAGGCAGCAGCAATATGGTTGCAGATGTGCAGAGGTGTCATCCGTATACCCATCAGTGACCTGCGTCACAACTTCCACATCATGGTTTAGTGTGTATACACCTCAGGGACGTGGGTGACAGTTCACATTATATATGTATTGTATCTGAACACAGTCATGGCTATGAACTGTGTCTGTAACTCACACTGTATAGCAATAGAGACACCACATGATTCCCTGCAATGGCCATGCACATCAGCAAAATGTGCAGTATATCTGTAGGGTGGATAGACAACACTGCATTGGGACACCATTGCCCCACTGTATATTTCACAGGACACCATTGTGTTAAACATGTATGCATGTCATTGCACATGTCAGCAGATCACATGTCATACTACATGTGATTGTCAAGGTCATATGCCACGCATCAGGCAGGTGTACTGTTAATCTGTGTTGGTCTACATGGTGTAACACAGGGATGTATGCTAACTACTACTATGATTGTGTAATTTGCATGCTGTCTGCTATGACACATGCATGCTGTTGTGTGCAACCCAGGGATGTATGATAACTACCACTATTATTGTCTGCGCTGCATGCCGTCTGCCGTATCACATGCATGTTGCATGCCTTCTGTCATATCACATGTGTGTGTGTGTGTGTGTGTGTGTGTGTGTGTGTGTGTGTGTGTGTGTGTGTCTATTGTATAGATTGTAATGTACAGTTCTTGTCTGCCCTCACAGGTGATGTAGGTGCATTGCCCTCCTGCGGTACATCTGATGTTAGTGTCCCCACAGACTCTAGCAGTGATGATGAACATATGATTGAGTCACAGGCAGAGTTGTCGGGGCTGAAACTTTGCCATTGGTTGCCATTCCAGCTATATCCCCCCTCATCGCCACACACAGATCCCATGCCTGTACATACCCCATCACCAGTGGCCATAGAGGAAGGACAGTTGGTGCGTGGTAGCTTGGAACAGGAAAGTGTGGGGGTTATGGATGGTGTGCCTGCACACCATGGTGTCAGCTAACTGACTGGTGGTTCCCCACACAGGCACGTGGACAGTGCTGCTCGTAGGAGGACCTCTGGCCAACATGCTCCTGCAAGACAGAGCACAGCAGCTGGTGTCACCAGACGCATGTTTCAGGTTGTAATGGAGGCACAGGCACATGCTGAATGGCACAACAGAGAAGATCAGAGGCTTCAGAGGGCTGCTGTCTGTTCTTTAAACAACAACATCCAGGCAATGGTAAATGCTCAACAGCAGATTGCTGAAGCTTTGGATAGACGGTTGGGTGACATGGTTGGAGTCCTTGACCATGGCATGACAATCCGCGAGCATGAGCTGTCTGTGTTGGAACATCTGGTAGGAGTGAGGTGTTGGGCTCATGGATGTAGGCCTGCTACATCACCTGTTTCAGGTCTACGTGTATGAGCTACCTCACATGTCCATTCCCATAGTGGTGGTCGCAGCAGCAGTGCATCTGGTGCTGTGCTGTCCACACCACAACTCAGCAGGCCACATGCACATGGCCCGGGATGGTCCCAGCAGGGACACGGTTCCAGTGGACAAGTGACATCAGACAGTACCCAATCTGCACCTGTGCCTGGTAGTGCCAGTACAACCCCTGGCAGGCACAGGTCACATGTCCATGGCCGGACACCGTGAACTGTAAAACCACACCTGTACAGTCTGTAGCTGTCAATAATACCCCTGTGTAGGCCAGACACATGGCAGAACTGTGTGCATACATACACGCACACACTGGAAACATATATAGGGCACCACAACACACACATGCATAACATCCACACACACCTAGTTAGATCAAAGGCCCTAACCCACACACATGATGTCATCCAATGGTGCAGCCTAGGCATCTGGCAAACATTATCACCCTGTGCAAATGATGATGCCTGTGCCTCATCCCTGACATCCACACCATCGGTGCAGGGACATGCTCATATGGTCTGATGCACAGGGTGAATAGACTACGGAGATAAGTGTAGTTTACAATTCTTGAGTACTGTTGACAGGCAGCAGAAATACCATGTACTATAGGTGTACAGTGCATTTTGTACTGTTAACAGTATGTGCCTTGTGTAACAACAGTAACTGCACGTTGGTCATGATATTCTGCTTTCCTCCTTCAGGTTTAATTGCACGTGCCGGTGGATGTCAGTGTTTGCAGTTAGTGTCCCATATGTCAATGTGGACTACTCACAGGTATGTATGAATATACCAGCATGCACCGTGTAGCTGCCACATACCAGTGAGAATGCCCCATGTTCCAAACACGTCTACTGATCCAAGAGAATGATAGCTGTGTATTAAGCTACTGTGGCTACAGATGTAACATCCATAAAGGGTGACATTACAGGTACAGTTACATGGAGTGGTGTGGTAAGAGAGTGGTCTAGCTGATTACAAGGGTAGAGGCCAGTGGGAAGTGTGATGCCTCATTGGGAATCAGTAATACACATTCCCATGATAGGATGCCAACACACAACTGCACTCACACACTCGGTTATTGACACACATGTATTCAGTGACACAGTAACACACCCACACACTCACGGATTCACCGACACAGTAACACACACTCGCACACAGTTGCTACTGGTGAGGTGAGGACCCCTGCCTATTTGCAAACCATCATTACAGTACTGTGCATCTACATGATGCTCCACAGAGAATACACATGTACAGGTAGTCAGTATGGCCTAAGATCGGGGACATCAACACGTATAGCAGAATGCATCGCCTGGATAGGAGGAGGGGTCTTATTAGTTCAGTATGGTAACATATATCCTCACCCCAGGAACCAGACAGCCCTACATACACACACTGTAGCATTCAGTTTTGAATACACCTATGTCACGCACATACAGATACCTCACATGTGTGAGATACACGCCCCTGCCTATGTCCTGCTTTCTACATTGCAGTCTGTACAGATGTGTACACTAGTGTACAGGAGAGTGAGTAACAATTGAGATGTATTCCCCACCATACGTGACATATATGGATACACACGCAACCATATATGCCAGTACTGTGAATCTCAGACCTGCCTTGCTCATGATATGCATGACAGACATACAGCAGTATTGCACGCATTACAAACTGTACTTATGTTTCCTGTGGCAACAGTGCTGATATATGTACATGGGAAGTCTTAACTATTAACAGGTGTCAAGTGATTTACCTTCGCTGTCACCCTGACCGCTGTCTAAGTGGTGTGTTATGTCCTTCAATTAACAAAACCATTGCTTACCGGTTACACAGGTTATTGTAGGACCGCTTGTGACACACCTGTGAGCTATCCACAGCAAACATCCATCTGCAAAGATGCCCCACCATTTATTTATTGCCACACATCTGTCCATATCTGAGGTACATCTTTCCGAACATTCAGCATATCACCATATACAGTTGACAATGTTGAGGCTGCATTGCAACTGCATGATGTACTAGGATACACGTCACCTGCATACATCGGCAACTGCACACACATGTTATCTGAATGCACAACACTACATGTACAGGTGTGTAGGTCCTACAATCACCACCCAGTGTCCCCATCCTGGTCTACCTACACCAAATAAATATTGGTAAAGTGCCCCCACTAAAGTGGCGCCCTAGGCGGCCACTTAGTTGGCCTATGCCTAAGGCCGGCTATGACTGTAGTCATGTAGTCAGGATGTGATAGGAATCATAAGGTGGGAGCAGATTGTATGAGGAACACACAAATATGATTGATTTACCGGACAGGCCGCTGATTCCGTACAGTCGAACGCCATGCCGTTGCCTAATAGACAGCCATTCTCAATACCGTATTCATGTAGTCTGATGTAATAGGCATCACAAGGTGGGAGCAGATTGTATGAGGTACAGGACATTATTATATTCTATGTTTCATTAATAGTTGCATAAAACAGTTATTTTATATATGAAACTTCTATATGTTATGTGAAGTAGCATAAGCAATTCAAATGTAACTAGATTAAGCTTTTATTTGTGTAAATAAGGATTAGGTATGTTTTGTCCTGGAAAGTCTGACATTTATACAGAACATGTCCCACTTTGGCCATTTGGAAAGGTGGCAACCCTATAGGACCAGTATGTAGAGACGTCAGACTTTGCGGGGCAACACATACCCACAGCCAGTAGAAAGGGGAGTACTTCACTGTTTTGCCTAAATAAAAGGTTATTCTTGTAGCATTATAGTTGCTTATACTGTTACTTATAACATTTAGGTGTTTCAGGTACAAAATAATTGTTTTATGCAACTGCTACAGACAATATATGTAATCTTTGCCCTAAATCACAGGACATTTGCCATAATTACATTTATTTTGCATTACACAAATGCCCAAAGGGGAGTGTCCCTCGCAAAGGTGGACAGGTGGTAACCCCAACCCTATTATTCTATCAACTTTCTAAGGTAGTCAGCGGAAAATGTGCTTTCTCTCACTAGCAGACCTCTCATACGAATGGGGAAGAAGAATCAGGGACACTGCATAACAACCTTAGGGACACATTTAGAAGGTTAGTGTTATTACCCTTACACATTGATGGACCCAGAGCACATATGTATTCATACACATTGTCTGAGGTACATGCTGTTTAGGACTCTTACATGTTGTCATTATTCATTACGTGCATTCCACCACCTTTCCTCCTAATATCACTAGTTCTAGGAGGGTTTAGTTGGGACTGTGTTAGATTCTGATTCGTAATCATGGACGTCCCTGGTAATCAGGGACAATTCAATGATATGGTCCTTATGTGTTCCCCCAATGGTGGACGGACTGTCCAGTAGATGTGCTCTTAAGGTTTGGGAGGTATGGGCGTCTGCTATACCCACATTGCAATATTATTTTCACCCACGGGGTGGTCCTAATATGTGTCTGCCAGCCAACACCTGCACGCCTAGGCCCATAATCGCATACCCATAGTTCCCCTACCTACCACTATTCTATAGCACTCATCCTTACTGTGGGCACAGGTGGGCGCAGGTGGGATATGAACACACCCCTACACACTGTCCACTCTCCCCGTGTCAGGACACATGTCATACATTGTGTCAACCCATATGTTATCAGACTTGCACAACCTACTGTTCCGTGTACACCTACATCCTGGTCGCAGTAGTCTTTACTCGCATTGCCTGGAAGAACAGAATTTTTGGTGTCCCACAAGGGATGATGCTGTCCATGTTTAAATGTAGACTTTGTAGATCTCTCCCACAGGTAGTTTCCTGCCGGTGGCCTGGGAAGCAGTGTTGTATTTACCTTTATTGCATGTCTGTATGTCTGACCGGCCTAGCTGGGGGGATGGGAGGTAGATGTTTGTTGATTGGACCTCCCACCAACATATACCCGGTCTGAACATATGTTACCCGTAACTATATATATATATATATATCTATGTACATTAATATATACAGATATATCTGCATATGTATTCATACATGTATATTCATTTCTTGCTGTATATATATATATATATATATATATATATATATATATATATATATATATATGATGTTATATCTATATATATATATCTATATATATATATATCTATATATATATATATATATATATATATATATATATATATACACATCTGTGTGTCAATACATTCCCCGCTCATACGCACTTACACATGCATAATGGTGTTTATATATGCTTCACCAGCATACTAGTGCTTTATTCATTATAACACCGACACTTCACTCCAGTTATCTTGTAATCGGTATGTAGCACGTTATACAGTGGACAGATGTTGCAATATGTTCTTGTACGGATTACCGATGGTAATTGGAATGTGATAGTGTGATTCGACCCGTCCTTCTTCTGCACAGCCTAGTATTCCATCTACTGTCGATGTTTGTATGGGCACATTCCTATTATTTATGTCAACAAATGGAATGCATGTGTTACAGAATTTGTACTTCAACATATTGCTGTCTGCATGTGAGTATGTATATATATATATATATATATATATATATATATATATATATATATATATATATATATATATATACCTATTATGACCTAGCTGACCTCCACGGGGTGGTCCATTAGAACCGGCCCATCCAACCCTGGCACGCCTGGATCCATAATTGCATACCCATAGTTCCTCCGCCCCACCCCTGTTGAATTTACATGCGTAACATCCATTATCGCAGCCATGACACACCTTTACACATTGCCCTCTCCAGAACATTTGGGGCCCTACACACATTTTGTCCCACCTCGTGTATTCACAGGGTCTCCTGCCATGTATATTTGCACATGCGTGCATTTCCTGGGATTATGAAATCCAGCCATTTGCGCTTTCCAATTTTTGGAGGTCCCAGCATGGGACTACATTCCGTCTGTGTGTAAAGTAGACTTAGCAATTCAACAATGTTACTCCCACTGGTAAAACCCTGTCTGTGGTGTGAGTAGCGGTGCTCTGCTCACTCCTGGGCAGCTTTTTATGACATATGCTGAAAGCACTTTATAATACCAACATTGCCCTTGATTTCCTTCACATCCCTTGTGTATGCTTTATTGTTACAATGTACATTCTTTTTATATATATATATATATATATATATATATATATATATATATATATAATTTCATGTATGTAGATATATATCTATACACACATATATATATATGTGTGTGTCTATATATATATATATATATATATATATATATATGTATATATATATTTCATGTATGTAGATATATATCTATACACACATATATGTGTGTGTCTATATGTATATATATATATATATATATATATATATATATATATATATATATATATATATATATTATATCTGTACATATAAACATACATTTCCTATGCTGGGAGCTGATTAAACCCGTGCAGGCACACTCACCTATGTTTACTGTGCATTGCATATGTTTACTGCCACTTATTTGTGCTTACTTGTGCCTTATTCATTATGACAGTACCACTTTGATCGAAAGGATCTGGTTAATAGTCCCATGCGATACACACGTTCACCTTTACATGTTTAAATGTTGGCTTCACAGCAGAGCAAAATTCATTCCACATGGAAAATGATATGTGCTATTGTCGAACTTGAACTGTGAATGCCTTTTCGTTAGGCGGATTCTCTAACCATTATACTATTGGTGTTCTGCTTCATTTATATGTATACCCATGGTTCATAGTTACCCGAACATATCCCTCATCACTTCACTTACACAGCAGGCATCCATTTTCCTGTTGGGAAAACCACACTACTACACATGCGCCATTCCCTATTCCATACTGCTCTGGACACATGCCGCATGTTGACTCACTCCAAGGATATTCAGACCTCCAAAGCCTATAGTCCTGGCACATACGTGTGTTTGATTGTCAGGGTGTTCATATAGTCATCCGGGTTCAGTCTTGTCCGACTGGGGACTGGGACTGCCCTATACCTAGTTAAAAGTCAGACTAAGCATGGGGAGATCGTTCATTCTACTTTTAGCGTCCTACCTGTGGTTGGGGATGCAGAGGTGTGCTCACCTATGGCCATCCTGATATATAACAGCACTAAGTTATATGGGGATTTCCGCTGCTGTTTCCTCTCACATTCATTATGACTGCTATATTGTGACCATGTTCATTCTTCATATCTACACACACACACACACACACACACATATATATATATATATATATATATATATGTGTGTGTATGTATGTATATATGTGTATATATATATATATATATATATATATATATATATATATATATATATATATATATATATATGTATATATATATATATATATATATATATATATTGGTCTGTACATACACATGCAAATACACCTACATGCTTATTTACATTTCCCATACCGTTGAATCACTGCCACTTACCGTCGCACATACACGCTTCCATACTTGCTTACGTCTAGGGTTGCCAACTTTTCAAATGGCCAGAGTGGGGCATTTTTGAGACACACATCAGATTTTACAGGCCGACACATACCCACGGTCAGTACAAAGGTTAGAATTTTACTTATTTGCCTAAATGAATGCTTATTCTTGTAGCAGTTTAGTTGCTTATTCTATTTCTTGTAACATTTAAGTATTTTACATACAGAAATAACTGTTTTATGCAACCGTTACATGAAATATGGGACATAAGTATTTTCTACAATCACAGGACATTTGCCATTGTATTATTTTTGGTCAGTACACAGCTGCCCAAAAAGAGACTGTCACTCACAAAGTGGGACAGGTGGTAACCCTACTTACGCCTGCTTTAAAGCGCGTTAATCACCCTATATCCGACTGCCACTATGCGAATATGTAAGGTATATATTCCTGATAATGCATGTGGAGAGACGTGCATCACAGTCAGGTGTTTAATCCCGGGTCATAGATTCTGCAGGACCGGCTGGAGGCTGAGCAGTCTTGTGGACAACTACTGCTCATACAACTTGTGTCCAGATGTATACAGGACTGGACATTGTGTCGTGACACCAAGTCTGATGTTTAAAACAGATACTTATCCCATGAGGGATATCCAAAAATTGTGGGGATCGATGACCTTCTTTGGCTTTATGAAAATAAAGTAGGGTTATACATGCAAGGGATACATAGTTTGCAATCCTGATACTGCCTAGGGTGAGACTGCCTACTAGATATGGGTAGGGGTCACTATGTGCAGATATGGCTGCGCCTATCTAGCAGCCCGAATATGGGTGGTTTTGGTGGACATTCAGGAAGGGGGGGGGGGGGTGGTGTGCTGTGAAGGGGGTGATGGGTATTCGATTATGTATCCAGGTGTGTTGGGGTTGGATGGCTCAGTTCAGGCCAGACCATTATGTGGGTATGTGCCGGTAACGTTTCTGTACATGTGCATTTCACGTTTTAATGTTCATATGTTTGTGGGATTGTATTGCGGATGTGAATATTTGTTCTTTGGTTATCTTCATGATTCACCCACTGCTCCCTTGTACACCTCCAGTTCACCTATTGTGCATCCAACCCAGTCTCTTCTTGGCAAATTATTACATTACCCATCACCCCCCACCCCCATATTCCACAGACACCATCCATCCCTTCTCTAGTTGATGGCCCATGGCACAGTCAATAGAACACATTGCGTACACTACATATCTCTGGTACCAGTATGGTTGTTAGGACTACCTTAGCATTTCTGTTCATCCACATGCTGTACTTCACGCACATAGGTACATGCAAATACTTATCTTTTATGACATGATAGGTAGACCTGGGTAATACCCATTCATCTATGGGCCGTCCTGACAAGGACGACTTGGACCGCAAATGGGCAGATATTGGGCGGATGCTCTGACCATTGGTAGGGTTGCCACCTTTTCATATGACCAGGATGGGACATTTTTGGGACACACATCAGAGTTTACAGGCCAACACATACCCACGGTCAATACAAAGGATAATACTTTAGATTTATGCCTAAATATAAGCTTTGATTGTTGTAACAGTGTAGTTGCTTATTCTGTTTTGTTTACTTGCTTATTCTGTTTTTTGTGACATTTAGGTATTTTATATATGGAAATAAGTATTGTATGGGACTATTACATAAAATATGGGACATAATTATGCCCTACAATCGCAGGACATTTGACATTTATAATGGTTTTGGTATGGACACAACTGCCTAGATGGGGACTGTCCCTCACAATGTAGGACAGGTGGTAACCCTAACCACTGGGCTAGGTTTAGCAATTGGCAGCGCGCTAACACGATGCATTTTGCTTCCACTTGGTATAACTATTGACACTACAATGGAATATGGTCACGGGATTTTATATATCATTTGTTCGAAGGATGGGGACTCAATATTCAGCTACGTGCCTTTGTGTTTACTTTTTATTTTGGTGTTCACAAAACTGTCTTGTATGCTTTGCATACATTTCAGCATTCACGGACACTGACAGGAGTGATTACTATTAGAGGCAGGCTGTACTAGTCAGAATTTTAGGTTGCATGTATGCAGCCTTTCATGTTGACACCTCTGTGCAGCGCTTGGACATGCCCCCTGCATTCGTGCACATTTCCCATGCACATGGCCGTTACGGCAGCACGCCTTCAATAATATGCATGTGGTGCTGCTGCGCCATCTCTATGCTGCATGGTTGGCGCAAGGTTAATGCCGTCCTTGCGCCAAGCTTCATGAATCCCGGGGATGTTCTAAATTTATGATCTCCCATTCAGACTGTACATCATCTGTACATATCCGGGAGATTCTATCAAAAAAAAAACCACTTTGCTAGAATCTACCATTGTTAGAATCCCCCTGTGTTCTGACTGAGTTTGTTTCTCAAACAATCTGGGAATATAGAGCTGATAAGTATATTTGTTTGGCACTTTTTAACTGCTCAGAGTTGAATAAAGCAATGAATTCAGTTCAGCATACTGTTTGAATAAATTGCATTTATTTAAACTGTATTTCCTTTAATATTGCTACAACTCCAGTGTTTTAGCTTGTGTTTCATTTGAATTGATTTTAGTGCAGTTTTAGCTGCTTTTCTGTAAAAAAAAAAAAAAAAGTTCTATGCTTGTTTCCTGCCTTTCCTGTAACTAATCTAGTCTAGATACAGATTTGCTGTATCCAGGACTGTTTGTAAGCTTCTGAGCCCCCAAGCCTTTCTGTGTTGGAGGGAAGGTTTCTAGATTATCAGTGGAAAAGATAAGCACTAAGTAGCCTATCTACTACAAGAGGAGTGGTTTCTGGCCCAGAAATTGTAGTTTATTGGCTGTTTGGGCAGTTTTCTGGTTTAAAAGCCCATGTTTGCACTTGTTTCCTGCCTTTCCTGTAACTAGTCTAGTCCAGTTACTGTATCCAGGACTGTTTGTAAGCTTCTGAGTGGTGCCAAAAAGTCTCCTATTCAATTTCTTCCTTAGAGCTGCTAGTTCTCTCCTCTCCTGCACTTTTACTAGCTTATTAGTCTAGCACTTTACCAGACTTATTGCAGCAATTATTGTAGCACACAAAAGTGCTACTAGAACTAAACATTCTGCAAGGAAACAGTTCCTGTATGTATTATTAATGCCCACCCCTCTAGGCATGTCTAAAGGCCAATTCCCTGTGCTTTCTCCTATTAACCTGGTGAACTTGGGCATCCTGAGACAATGTAACAACTGCCTCATGTACACTTATAACCCTCTCCTCTTACCTCCCAACACTCAGACTTATGAGAGATGCACTTATATATCCAAATTGGAAGCCACACCCTCTCCAGGCAAGACCAGAATAGCTGGTCAAGAATAGAAGGTCAATACTTGCACCATACCACATGGAGCACATAGTCCTCCAGAACACACACCAGCACTGCCTTCACATAAAAACACAAACTACACACCCACTTTCGTGAAGGATCTCAATGAAAATCTACCCAAACAGCAGAGAGCTCCAAGGCAGAAATGCACTTGACCACCACAACACTAATCACTAGACACATAACTCTCCTAAACAGTGTACCACTCAACCAAAGCCCCTAAGGCAAAACAGCATGCCCAACACACTAGTCATAGGTGACTCGATAATGAGGCACAGTGATGTCCCACTCATTAGGTTGAATAAGGAGAAAGTAACACTCAGCTGCCTGTCAGGTTCCAGGATTCACCACATAACGCATGCACTCAGGTCCCTCAACAACAGGTACAAATATGACTTTGTCATTGTACATGTGGGTGTGAATGACCTGAGACATATCTCCCTAGACTACATGAAAAGAGACATGGAGGAGCTCTTGGATTATATAGCCCAGGTGGGTATGATCCTAGCCCTGAGCAACACCTTACCATAACCTAGAATGATACCACAGTACAAGCAGAAAATTATTGATTTCAACAATTGGCTAAGTTTCTGGTGCCATTACAAGGGGATCCAGTATCTGTCTGCCTGGGGATGACATGACTGACAGACCTTGATGTTTTGCCAGAGATGGCCTGCATCTGTCACCCCTGGGCTTCTGGATACTGGCCAAGGCTCTTGCCACCCCCATAGGGCCTTTATTAGGCTGTGTTCCAAAGACCAAATTAACACCATAACAACTACAAAAAAATGCAATCTGAGGGTCATGCTGCTCAATGCTAGAAGTCTAAATCTGAAAATGCACTCGCTCGAGGCACTCCTTAAAATGGAGAACATTGACATTTGCACTGTAACAGAGACATGGTTCAAAGCAGCAGAAAGCACCCCTGCACTACCAGGCTATAACTCATTCCACACCTTTTGGCCCCAGAACTTGGACCGAAGCTCCAAAGGTAAACCAAGAAAAAACTCTTCTTACACTGTTGAAGGTTTACCAGTGGAAAAAGAAGAAAAACAAGATGAACCTCTGGTAAACCACCACAACAAAAATCCAGTACGAAACAGCAAATAAAAACAGCAAAATTTATTAAACTGTGAGTGAAATAAAATGAAATAAAATTGTCTAAAATCCTGACAAAGTAGTCCTTTTAAGATAGATAAGCACTTTCGGTATCTAGCCTTCTTCAGATCATAAAGTTTTTAGGACTAGTACTTGCGATTTTATAAAAAGGAATAGCCAATGAAAAAGATAGCATCAAGGAGTAATTTGCATAATAGCCAATCAAAAATTCTATACAAATTCATTAATTCACATTCTCCATTGATTTTAGTATATCCAATCATCTTATTGGAAAGGTTGCTTACAATCACATAGGTTCAAAGTGGTTCTATGACTGAAAGTCTGGCGCCAAAATTATGTTAAACAGTTGTTTTATCCATTACATACATTGGTTACACAAGCCTAATGCGCCCATCGGAACACCCTTCCAATCGCTGTAGCCTTCAGCCATTCAATAACCACATGACAGGTTCATAGCTGCCTATCAACCATAAAAAGAAGTGATCATAAATATAATACACAAATCCCATCCACATTAAATAAAAATATCGTGTGTGCTTCTCAGATATAATCACATAACGGATCTTCCAAAATCAGAAGATCCATTTAATTCTGGCAGCAAAACCGCACTCCATTGACATTTCTTGTCACGTCATCTCAAGTCGATGCTTAAACATAAATAAAAACAAAATATGAATGGACAACAAAAGGGTGACAAGCTCATACTGTGTCTATAACCATCAACATACACTTATTGCTCCGCCTATGCAGTTTATGGAGCTAAAGCATAGCATGTTTCTGCATTCCTATGCCATCTGTTAAATAAAAATATAAATATAAATAAGAATAAAAATAGAAATGATTTTCACTTTACTTAATATTACTTCAGTCTCAAAGACTCTCATTATGGTTATATAGAGTGTAAAACGTCATATATCATTAGCATTTCAATTGTGTTGTTAAATGCACCCTTTTAAAACCAATCAGAGTACTAAAGTGAGCAAACCAAGTTCAGAAATTTTCAACACAGTCGAGCAGAAAATAAAACATCATTTGCCATTTGCGTTGCCTAGATAATAATAACCAACTGTGCTGGTTGATGCATCTTTTGTACTGGTATAGGCGAGCCAGTTTACCTAGAAAATAACCTAACTTCTTCCTTCTACTCATCAGCACAGTAGTTTCATTATTATTTAAATGTAAGTGTCCCTTTTTGATTGATCACTATAGGATACTTATGTGGAAGGGAGGGGCACATTAACCTAGCCTCCTCTCAATCAGGGGCGCCTCAAAGCACACAAAAGCACTCAGGAGCAGCGCAGCTAACTAATTGAATCTATAACTAGATCGTTGTCAATCAATCAAAGGATATAGTCTGGCAATTAACCAGTCAAGTCTAGGGTGACACAAAAAGGCTAAAGGGCTAAGAAACAACGTACTCGCTTGCAAAAGGAACCATTCACTATTGATGGTCCCAACTAATGGCAACCAATCACATTATCAGATGTCCATATTAGAACCAATCAATATACCAGTGGAAAAACAAACAGTTCATACTATCCAAAGGAAATGTAACCTCCTAATCAATCCTTTCACATAACATGTCCACTTTCGATGTTCCATTTGGGTCAATCACTAATAAATATGTATGTAAAAATGGAATATTCACAATGTTATAGCTGTCCTAAAAGTGAAAACTGTCGTTAGATAATCCTATGAAATCAGCAACCCTTTTATGAAGGGTAGCTCATAATAGAAGCAAATAAAAAATAAAAATAGAGGAACACTATAACTAGCTAGTCAGTGTGTCTTCATGAGTGAACGGGATTACGTCATCCACGAAGACCTTATGGAACAATAACAAGAATTTTTCAAAAGATTATACAAAAATTATTTGCATTAATATCGCAATATAAATAGGAAAATAATATTAAATGTGCATATATAATAATCTCGGATATACGAATAGATCCTAAAATAGAATATGAAAATGGAAATAGAAATGAAAATGTATGTCTTAATGTTTCTCACATGTGATGGTATTTTTTCTGGTTATTAACACTGGTTTCAGTGGAACTACAGTGTTTAGCCCAGTGGGGTGATTTGCTCCCATATTGGTTATCCAACAAAGTTTACGAAGTTCAGTTTGATTCTGAACATCTCCTCTGTTGGTCTGAATGACAACTTCAATTGCTTTAAAAAGAAAACAATGGGTTGGATTGTTAACTATGTGCATAGCAAGCGCATTATTTGGCTCCTTTTGTCGTATGTCTCTTAGATGGCATAATAAATGATCTTTAAAATGCTGATCAGTCTTTCCAACATAGAAAACATTACAGTGATGGCAGGTAGCCACATATACTAAATGTGCTGTTGTGCAATATGCATGGACATTGAATTGGTATTGTTTATTCATGTGAGGAAGAGAAAATATGTTGGAACTGTCAATGAATGGACAAGCTTTGCATCTTTGGCATTTAAAAGTGCCCTTTCTATCTGAGCATATTGCTTGTGAAATGAAGCCATCTTTGTTGCATGAAAGCCTTTTTATATTTTTCTTATTCTTGTATTGGAATTTCGGTTTATCCCCTACCACCTTTTTGATTTTTTCATCCATGGTTAATATAGCCCAATGCTTTCTTATTACTTCACAAATGTGTTTATTGTCAGAACTATAAGTCAACAGACATTTCAGCTGTGTGGATTGATTATTGGTAACGATAGCTTCCTGTTGTGGGAAGGTGGTCTTTTTTGAAAAATAGGGGCGTCCTTTACCTTTTCTTATTTCCTGAATGTTTTGTTTGAGTAAGAGATTACTTTCAGGGTAAGATCTTTCCTTTAAATATTTCTGTATATTTTGTTGTTCCTTTGTGAATTCTTCATCATTGATACATAATCTTGAAATTCTCAGAATCTGATTTTCATAGATATTTTTAAAGATGTGTCCTGGATGCATACTTTATTTATGCAAGTAATGATTCCTCCAGGTACCTTTTCTATGAATTCCTGTACTTATGCCTTGTTTTGGATGTACATGGATCTTTACATCCAAGAAGTCAATTACTTCATTTGATGAGTTTGCCTTAAATTCAAGGAAGTTGTAACTTCCATTGATATAGTCAATAAAGCTATTCAGCTCGTCCAATTTTCCTTTCCACAAAATAAAAAAACGCTGTCAACAAAACGACCATAATAAAGCCGATGTGGGGTCCATATGCTGTTCTCAATGAAGATTTTATTGTACTCCCATTCAGCTAACACCAAATTTAAATAACTATTAGCACATGGGGTGCCCATTGCTACACCCATGTTTGTAGATAGAAATCATTGCCATAGACAAAAATGTTATTTTCAAGAACTAGTTCCAGCAGCGTGCATGTTGATTCTACTGCGATTCCATTCCTTTGTAAAAAGGATCTAATGGAGGATAAGCCATATTCATTGGGAATTACAGTGAATAAGTTAGTGATGTCCATAGTTACTAGCAGGAGATTATCAAATTTTGTCAAATGATTAATTTTCCAAAAAAAGTCACTCAAAAAATTGCCTGTGTCTTTCAAGACTGTCCATGCAAGTGGTAGAGCTTTTTTCAACTCATTCTCTATGAAAACAGAGAGAGGTTCCATTATCCATTCTCTCCCTGAAACAATAGGTCGTAGGGGTGGATCATAGAGGTATTTATGAATTTTGGGTACACCACTTATGTTGGGATATAAGGGATTAGAGATGTTGAAAAACTCATGTTGCTCCTGAGTAATATGCCTTTCCATTAGTAGCTCATATAGGAGACTACGGAAGAAATCAATTCTGGTTATAACTTCAGTCTTGTTTAGTTTTTTATATGTTTGTTGATCATCCAACATAGTTAACATTTTATTCCTATACCATTCTGCTTCCATTACAACTATGCAGCCTCCTTTGTCCACTGGTTTTATAACCAAGTTATCCTTCTGTCTAAGTTGTCTTAGAGCTTCATTTTCTTTGGCTGTCATATTATGAAAGGAGACTTTCTTTCTATTGGTAAAATTCCTTATTTCAGAAATCTCTTCTTCACATAGTCGTAGGAATAGCTCAACTAGTGGGGGGTTAGGTGGAGTGAAAGTGCTTCGTTTTTTAAGTGGGTGTGGTCTACGGGTACTATGTTGACCAAAATACATTTTAATGAGATATTTCTATATAAAAGTCTAATATCTGTCATAAATTCATTCAGGTCAGATGTCAGTGATGGTATAAAGCTTAGGCCTTTATCCTTGCCCAAGACCAAGAATACAGCTTCTATGGGACCTGACAATATCCCTGGCTGTGTTCTACATGAACTATAGAGTGAACTGGCACCACACCCATGTTCCCTGTTCAATCACTGCCTCACTTCATGCTTTGTCCCTACAGAATGGCGCACTGCTACAGTCATCCCTCTCCACAAAGGAGGAGCAACTACAGATCCTGGGAACTATCGCCCCATTAGCCTGACGAGTCTGATATGCAAAGCTATGGAATGCATCATCATGGACCTAATAAATACAGATATAGGGAATCTCCAAACTCTGGATCCCACACAGTTTGGTTTTGTGAAGGGTAGATCATGCCTGCTCAACCTGGTCAGCTTCTTTGAGTCAGTCACCAGAGCTGTGGATGAAGGCAAGATGGTTTATACAGGCTACCTTGATCTGGCCAAAGCCTTTGCTGCCATTCTCCACTCAGGAATCATAGAAAAACTCACTAAGCTAGGCATCAACCTCTATATCACTAGGTGGGTTGCAAACTGGCTCACAGATAGAACTCGCAGTGTGAAAGTAGCTGACTCCAAGTCAGACTGCTGACCAGTAATGAGTGGAGTCCCACAGGGTTTGGTCCTCTGTCCTCTCCTGTTTGGTATCTACTTCTCTGAAGTCCAGGCAAACACAAAGGGACTCTGGCTGACAAAGTTTTCAGACAATTGCAAATTGGGAGCTATTATTAACTGCCCAAGTGATGCTGACATCCTGCAAAAAGGTCTCACTGAGACCAATGACTGGTGTCAGAACCATGGCCTTAAGCTCAATGCCAAAAAATGTCATCATCCTCTTTGGGAAAAACTGAGTTCCCATGAATTACCACATCAGTGGTAGTCCACTGAACACAGAAGGTGTTATAAGAGATCTGGGAACACAGGTTGACAGCAACCTCTCTTTTGACCACTACACTGCCACTGTGGTCAGAAAGTCCTTCTGTGTGGCATATCTCATTACTAAGGGTTTTGCATCCAGGAAGAAATAGGTTATTCTCTACTTCTACTCTTCCTCATTAAGCCAATAATTGAGTACAATGCCCCATTTGGCATGTACCTCACTAGACATCTGCAACAATTGGAGAGGCCACAAAAGTACTTCACAAAGATGTTCCTAGGCCTTAAACAGTTGTCCTATATGGACAGACTCAGAAAACTGCAACTATTCTCTGTCTCATATCACCTACTTAGAGGTGAGCTGTGTTTTACTTACAAAGCCATGTCTGACCCAGCTCCATTAGAAATGCTACATCTAAAGAAATCCCAAACCCTCCGCACCACACACTCCAGAGACCTCAACCTCATTGCCACAATCAACAGAAGATGTTGGAGGAACAGGTTCATAACCCAAATACTTCCCATGCTTTGGAATAGACTTCCAATACATGTCAAACAGAGCACCTCACTGGCCCTCTTCAAGAGAAATCTTGATGAGTGGATGGGAAATAGAACATTCACCCTGGGGATCACTCCAGTGGTTCTACTAGACAGAGGCACTGGGAATTAATGTTGGGTGGCACGATGCCAGAGTAATCCTATGGGCTAGGCTTGTAAAAGCTCCAGGGCCATTAGTCTAGTACACACCTATGAACCTATGAACCTGACCCCTTACCAAACTGTTAAATTGGGAAGAGGATGGGTTATGGAAAATACATCAATTTGGATAGAATGTACCCTAAGAAAGGTTTTGCAGAACTTTCCTAGCATCTTAAAAGACACAGGGCATTTTTTAACATTATTGTATGAGCGTTTGAAGAAGGGTGACTGCATGGATTATATAATGGTCACGTTAGATGTTAAGGATTTATTTACTGTAATAAGTAATGAATATGGCATAAGTGTCATTGATGCTATTTTGCTGAATATGAAAAAGCTGATATATGAATTACTTAGATTAACATTAGAAAATAATGTCTTTATGTGCCAGAATAATTTTTATCATTAGAAACAGGGGATTGCAATGGGTATGCCTTGTGCAAATACCTATGCAAACCTTGTTCTGGCATATTGGGAGAATGCAGTGGTTTTTAGAACTGATCACAATTGGAAGTAGTCATTGTGCTTTTATGTAAGGTTTGTGGATGACATTTTCCTTTTATGGAAAGGTGATTCCTTCAAATTTGAACAGTTTGTGGGTATTTGGAATCTAATACCAACTTTCTTAGGTTTACTACAAATTAATCACAACAAGAACTAGATTATTTGGATGTTCGTCTTGTGAGGGATGGTGGAGGCATTAAACACACGTCCCTATTTAAAAAGGCTTGTTGGACGAACAGCCTATTGGCATTTGATAGTATGCACCCTGGGTACATATTTAACAGTTTGGTAATGGGGTCATGTTGATAGAAACTCCCAGATATGTACAGATGATGTACAGTTTGAATGGGATATCATAAGTTTTGAAGCTAACTTATGCAAGAGGGGTTATAACAAGGATAAGGTAAAAAGAGTAATAATAAACAGTAAACAGAATAGGAGGGGTAGAGCAATACCTTGGTTTTCTGATCGAATACAGCAAGTAGACCCTGTAATAAGGAAAGATTGTACATCTAGTGATAGGGGTAGTGATATGCATGTTACATTAACTTACAGCAGCAATATAGGGTGTGTCTGTGAAATAATAAATCGAAATTGGAAAGTGCTCCTAATGGATGAATAAATAGGTGAAATAGTGGGACACAGTCCAGATGGCCACAGTGGTGCAGCGGTTAGCATTGCCACCTCACAGCAAGAGGTTCTCCGGTTCGATCCTCGGCTGGGGTGCCTTTTGTTCTGAGTCTGCATGTCCTCCCTGTAGTCATGTGGGTTTCCTCCAGGTGCTCCGGTTTCCTCCCACATCCCAAAGATATGCTGTAGGTGGATTGGATACTCTAAATCGCCCCTAGTCGTGCATGTGTGTGCCTTCCATAGAAGGTTGGGTGTTAGGCTGGCAACTCAACACCGTAAAACTCCATTGCCAATCATGAGTGGACAGGTGATCCACCATGGCAACCCCTAACTGGGAAAAGAATAAGAAGTGGGACACAGTCCATCTTTTGGCTTTAGGAGAAATGTTGTTTTTCTTTCAGCTTTTCCTGGTTAGGGGTTGCTACAGCAGAACTCCAGTCTGCTAATGATTGGCAGTTGATTTTTATGGTGTCGAGGTGCCAGCTCGACGCCCAACCTTCAATGAAGGCATGCCCATTCACGCATGTCTTTTGAATGCCACTTGACCACGGAGAGGACATGTAGACTCCACACAGAAGGCACTCCAGTTGAGAATCGAATGGGAGAGCCTCTTGATCTGAGGTGGCAATGCTACTGCTGCACCACCGCTGCTTTAGGAGAAATGAGAATTTGAAAGATTTACTCTGTCATGAACACGATGAAATTCAAGGCAAAAGACAACTATCCCAATGTAAGGGACCTTTAAATGTAAACATTGTAAAGCGTGCCCATATATTATTGAATGCAATCAGTTTACACATCCCATTATGGGAAAAGAGTATTGTTTTAATAATTATGCGGACTGCAGAACACGCAATGTGGTTTATTTACCCAAGTGCCAACACTGCACCTCATTTTATATAGGGAAAACGAACTATATGTTAAAGGATAGGATTCTTAGTCATTTGTCATCCATTAGGTTAAAAAATGAGCACAATGAACTTTCTCAGCATATATATAAGAATTCTGACCACATCTTTTTAGGTTTATGGTTCTACAAATTACGTATAGTCATATTAGGGGAGGGGATATGGTCAACCATACAGAATTCAATTAAATTAAATGGATTATTGAATAAGTAGCTGAGAGAGCCCCTGGTCTTAATGGGGTTATACCTTTAAAACCAGCATTAAAAAGAAGGAGGGTGGAATACTGAATTCTGATTGGATAGTGTTGATTTAAAATTGAGTTTCTTTTTGTGTTTATTATCTGATGAAGGGCTTGGACCCGAAAGCACTCATGTTCTTTGGATTTTACTTGTGTTTTTATTAAATACAGATGTGTTTACTCAGCCTGGTGGTAGACTGCCATTCTTTTATTTTGTATTTGATTGTTTGTGAGCAGAATACTTTTGGTGGAAGACTCTCAATTTTATGTACTGGTACATATACAGAGGTATACTGTAAGCTGTTACTAGAAGCTTTGCAATAATGGATGAATGCATAGTCAGCATCAGACTAAGCAATTAATGCAACACTGCCCTGTTAAATGTGTAAAAATCTGTACTGGATAAGTTACCAAACAGACATAGGTCTGTTTTAATTTCTTCAAGACTTTTGGGTTTTTAAGACCATGACGGGAATGGACCCTATTCCCAAGTCAAAGTATGATTAAAGTTCATGAAATTAGTATTGTTTCAGTCTTTGATGTAAGCCAAAAGTGCTCTTTGCAGCACCTGCAATGTGCCCAGAACTGATTCCTTCATATGGAGCTACATGTAGCAATAAAATATCTAAATACGATTGTAAATTCTTTTTTATAAGATCCATTACCTCCACAACGATTTGGACTGTCTGAGTATTCCTCTTCCACATTGCCTTTGTTTCTGCCTGCAAATCCTGGTATTTTATGACTTTGTGTCTCTCTGTATGTCATTACTGGGTGTAGCAATTTCAATGATCAATGCCACTTTTGCTTTTTCGTTTTTCCTGGACTACTATATCTGATTTTCTTGCATCTATCTTTTGAACTGTTGGTAATGGGTAATCCCACATGATATAAACTTTATCATTTTCTGTAATGCTCTGTGGCTCATGTTTCCAGTGCTTTTCAACTACTTCAATATTATGTTTGCACAATCCCCAAATGCAACAATCTTGCCACATTATTATGCCTTTTGCCTTCTGCCATTAGTGTGTCACACCCAGCAACAAGGTGTGCAACAGTTTCCAATTCCATTTTACAAAACCTGCATTTGTCAGTTTCTCTGACATGTTCATTGTGTTTTCTAAACCATGTATGTAATCCACTATCCTGGGGCACCAATATTAACCTTTCGTCTTTTAGTTTAAATTCACCTCTCCTTAACCATTCCTGTGTTAAATCCTGATCAACATGAGGTTGTTCCAGGAGTCTTCTATACTTGCAACTATATTTATGCATTTTCCAAATTTCTGGCCTTTTCATCTGATCCTTCACCTTATATTCTTTCGTTTATTTGGCACATTCATTTGCTGCCTGATTTTTATATACTTCTGGTTTGATTTCCACTCCCACTTGACACTGATATGCTTCTACTAAACTAAGCAGGGAAGTCATTTAGACTTGTTCTCCTCATGTTTTAAAACTTTCTCTGTGTTTAGGTCTTGTGAGGTCAGCAAATATGCATGCAGTCCTACGACTGCAGATCTATACATGTAATCGATTTCGAGGAGGCCCATACCTCCTTCAGAAAGGGGATCATTTAAGCATGAAATATTTTTTTTTTGTTTTCCTGTCCAAATGATCCAGTACCTTTTGAGGCTAGTCAGTCACCCCAAAACTGTAAGTTAGAACTGGAAGAACAAATTGCTTTATAGCTTGGACTTATTCCTATTTATCAGAGCGGATTTCAGTGTTAATTTTAGTCTTCTAAAATATGCCTTACTAAGTTTTATTCACATTCATTCATGTTAAGTAGTTTTTAGGATATCTTGCAGGTTCACTCTTAAGGAGGAGCATCGTTTTTCCTGTTGTTAACCAGGTTGGCGTCTGTTTAGGGTGTGCATATAAATAGTTCTTACTCATGGCCAAATCTTCATGTAAGGATTTTAATACTTTTAGCAAGAAGTTAGGTAATGCATCTGGGCCTTGGGTTTTCCATTTAGGAGTTTTTCTTAATTTTGTTTCAATTTCTCTGACTGTTACTTCATCCCATTTCATATCCTATACAGCTGAACTTCTTATTCTTTCTTGTACTTCTATCCTTTCAGCATCATTGCTATGTTCCACAAGATCTTCATAGATATTTCTTCAAAATGTGTCTATTTCTTCTTGTTTTGGTGATATTTATATTCTTTTTGCCTTGTTTTCCAATTCTTTATAAAACTTCTTTGGATCATCAATAAATTGCTTATTTTGTACTTTTCCTTTATAATTATGCACATATCTTCTATTTTTTCTGCCTGTGCTGATATCTTTAGTTTATTGCTTGCAGTACACTGTGTATGATAGATACTGGGCATTGCTTTTATCACGTGTATCTTTCTGAGTAGTTTTCTTAGTCTGTTCCCTCTTCTGTACTCTTCTAACAGCTATACTTCGTATCTTGATTGCTTTATAGTTTCCTCTATTCGATACTTCCATGATGGCATTTGAGTTCTCTGCTTCCTTTCCCTTACTATCCTATGTTTTTATGGTAAGACTTTATCTGTTATTAATTTAGCTGCACATTAATATATCCTGTTTACTTCTGTTATATCACATGACTTTCTGTGAACAGTCTTGATTACTGTGTTCATTTGTTTTATCAAAGGTCTAACATGTTGAGTCGTACTGACTTTCTGTAGTCTTTTCTTTTATTTAACTTAATATGTATATCCATCTCTATTAAATCAAGCAATTCTTCCTTTAGATCATTTTTGTCTAAACTAAGGGCACCTTCCTTGTTCTCTGTTTCCTACAGACATTCTACAGAAAATTCCAGAAAATCTTCCTGTGTTATATTCTCTTCACCTTCACCTTCACCCTGTGTCCTCTGTTGCTCTTTCATATGGGAACTCACTGGCCTATCAATCCACAACACTGACTACATCAGAGTTTCCACAGTTTCTTGTTCCCACCCTTGCTGTGCAACTCCAACTAAACTTTTGTACTGGTTTCCTATGAAAGGCTCCAAAATATTTTCATATGGCAACTGATAAGATGCTTCCCACTGCACTGATTTCTCCTTAATTTGGGGATTCATTATGTTATCACGCTGTGATGTTATTGATTATATTTTCTACACTAAATCCTTCACTCCGCAGGTAATCCATAACTTCAATTTCAGTTTCTTTAACTTCTCCATTAATAATTCTCTTTTCTATTTTCCCCCTTTGTTTTATTCTTTTTTTTTTTGTATTGTAAAGTTTTCCATATCTGGATACCTTTTCCTGTATTTCTCTTCAATTATCTTTGGTACTGCTTGTTTTTGTTGATTAATTTTACTTTCTCTTTTGCATAAATTTTGCACCATATTAAGTTTTTTTTCTTTCCCATGTCCATATTTCTTCTTCAGATATCTCACGCTCCACATGATTCTCCTTATTCAGGGGATTCATTATCCCATCATGCTGTGACATAACCTGTTTTAGACTCTCTACACTAAATCCTTCACTTTGCAGGTATTCCATAACTTCATCTTCTGTTTTTTTTTTTAACTTATAGTTTATTAATCTTCTGTTCTACATTCCCCTTTGTGATCTTATTTTTGTATTGTGAAATTTTCCATGTCTGGGTACCTTTGCATGTATTTCTCTTTGAATATCTTTGGAGCTGCTTTCTTTGTATTAATTAATTTGGCTTTCTCCTTTGCATAGATATCGCACCATATCAGACCTCTATTTCTTTTCCATGTCCGTATTTCTTTTTTATACCTTTCAAAAATCTCTAGATTTTGTTTTTTATATTTTCGCACTTCCTCAGTCGCCTCTTTTTCTAATCAGCCCAAGGTTTCTTGATCTAGATAATGTTTTTCATGAGTCTGTTCTATTAATGAACACAAACTTGCATTTGAAGCTTTTGACAGTTTTTCTTGTCCAAGTATTTTTATTAACACTAATTTCTCTCAGAACCTTTTTCTATATCTTCTGTCTGGAAATTTTGGGCTTCTTGCATAACAGTAACAACACATAATTTCTTGCTTATCCTCAATAGCCCTCTCTATCATCTTTATGGCTCTTTTTTGGCCTATAAGTTTTTGTGATTTTTTTTGTGGACTACTACTTTCATCTACAATGGGGGGGGGGCATCCTCCCTTCTGAGCCTGGCCTAATCCTATTGTAGGAATGTTTCCATGTCTTGAGGATTCTATACTGTCATTTTTTCCAGTCCTGGCAACAGTGTGCCTACCAGGATTGGGCACTCTTTTATGCTGGGACTTGTGCCCCTCTATCTTTTTCTGTTTTTAATCTCCTAAGGTCCATGATATATGCAGTCTAAAAATAAGTATCGCCTTGGTGAGATTTTGTAAAAACAGGGTCCACCTTGTGAAGGTACTCACCAAGACTTGAGGATGAATTCAGTTTTAACAATACTACCTCTTCTTTGCTTACTAATTTTATCATCTCTCCATTTGGACCCCATACACTTGCAATATTGCATGAATTGCTGCAAATGTTTTTACAAAAATGGACTATACTGGGATTTGAACTCTGACATAGGGGGACAACAGTCACTTTGCCATATTTTTTACCAGGTAAACTAAGGGACATCATAGTTCATTAGATGTTGTAACAGCTGATGTTATAGAACAGCAGCAATAGTTATATGTAACATTCATATCAATAGACCTGCATAATGTTTACATTGGC
Organism: Protopterus annectens; assembly: GCF_019279795.1. Classification (NCBI taxonomy): domain Eukaryota; kingdom Metazoa; phylum Chordata; order Ceratodontiformes; family Protopteridae; genus Protopterus; species Protopterus annectens. The sequence continues at coordinate 1,070,648,260 of NC_056741.1, read as the reverse complement.
CCAGTACAGTTGCAGATAACCTCAGAATGTCTGCATGCGAATGTTAACTTTAATGAGTGAAACTAAATTTTCTCCATGTAATTAATGCTATCAATTCAGATACCCATGGAATACACTTGAAACACAGACTCACATAAACAGATATGATTACTACATACATCTATGATAATGTAGATGTTAAAGTATAGATTATGTGACTTGCTATACATATCCGTTGGCTGGTGTTAGACCTCTGTGACCCTCTAACAAAGATTTTCTTTGTCTCTAATATGGGGCATCAGAGCAGTAGAGAACCTGCACACTGGTTCAGTAGATCCCAGTTCATCTCGTGGAACTCCCTCACAATACAGTTCCACATATCGATCATTGCAAAGTTCCTGGAGAATGCTTACATCCTCTGCTCATGTCCAGCAAAGACATTGAGTATCTGGGTTGTCTTCTACTCTGTCCAATTTGGAGCCATACCCACCAAAGCCTCCTCTCAGTTGACATTTTCACCATTGCAGCTGAAAGTTGTAGAAAAACACCTTCTAAAAAATGCTGAGGTCCCAGTCAATTTGCCGGTAGCCGTGGTATGATAAAAAATTATCATTATTACATTTTAAGGTTGACACATATAGGATGGTGTCAAACTACTGGAGGGATCAGGCACATGATACTGAGCTTCCTGTTTATTGTCACCTATTGGGTAGTTGCACTGAGCACTGTATACTTTCACCAAGCTATTGGTTAACGTGCCAATATTTGAGAACGTACGCATACATTCAGTAATGGGATTCCAAAACCCTGAATGCTAATGATCCTCATTAATTATATAAGGCACTAGTGGTACTTAAAAGCTGTGTATGCTTACCTAACATAACACTGGGGTATAGCTGAAATTACAGCAAGCTTCAGAAAGTAATCTGTCACTTCCTGTCTTTGCTGTGGTGGAATACATTGTTAGTATCACATACCTATGCTATCATTATTCTGTATTAAACAACTGAAACTTGTTTTCATGCATATGTTGTTTGAAATTCTCTGCAGTACAATCTGGCATGCCTTTGCTGAAGGTTGGGCGTCGGGCTGGCAACTCGGCACCATAAAAATCTACTGCCAATCATTAGCAGACTGGAGTTCCACTGTGGTGACCCCTAACCGGGAAAAGCCGAAAAGACAAACAACAATCTGACATTACATAAAGGAGGGGGTAGAATTAAACAATATGCATATGGATCTTTTCCCCATATGCAGTTGTATGGATAAAATTAAACCAGCCCTGGAGAGCTACAGATATGGATGGAATTAATATGATGATTGTGGATTTTGTGAAAAGGATGGACATGGCTGTGGTGAATACGTATTTTAAGAAGAGGGAGGAGCATAGGGTGACGTACAAGAGTGGAGGAAGATGCATACAGGTGGATTATATCATATGTAGGAGGGCCAGTCTGAAGGAGATTGGAGACTGTAAAGTAGTGACTGGGGAAAGTGTAGTTAAGTAGCATAGAATGGTGGTCTGTAGGATGACGTTGGTGATCAAGAAGAGGAGGAAGAGTGTGAAAGCAGTGCCAAGGATTAAATGGTGGAAGTTACAAAAGGATGATTGTGAGGTGAAGTTCAGGGAAGAGTTAAGACAGGCACTGGGAGGCAATGAAGAGTTACCAAATAGCTGGGCAACTACAGCAGAGCAACTAAGAGAGACTGCTAGGAAGATGCTTGGTGTGACATCTGGACAGAGGAAGGAGGACAAGGAGACATGGTGGTGGAATGAGGAAGTACAGGAGAGTATACAGAGGAAGAGGCTGGCGAAGAAGAAGTGGGATTGTCAAAGAGATGAAGAAAGTAGACATGAGTATAAGGAGATGAGGCGCATGGCAAAGAGAGAGGTTGCGAAGGCTAAGGATAAGGCATATGGAGAGTTGTATGAGAGATTAGACACTAAAGAGGGAGAAAAGGACCTGTACCAATTGGCTAGACAGAGGGATAGAGCTGGCAAAGATGTGCAGCAGATAAGGGTGATAAAGGACAGTGAGGGAAACATACTCACAAGTGAGGAGAGTGTGTTGAGTAGATGGAAAGAGTACTTTGAAGGGCTGATGAATGAAGAGAATGAGAGAGAGAGAAGGTTGGATGATGTGGGGATAGTGAATCAGGAAGTGAAGCAGGTTAGCAAGGAGGAAGTAAGGACAGCTATGAAGAGGATGAAGAATGGAAAGGCTGTTGGCCCAGATGACATACCAGTGGAAGCATGGAGGTGCTTAGGAGAAATGGCAGTGGGATTTTTAACCAGATTGTTTAATGGAATTTTGGAAAGTCAGAGGATGCCTGCGGTGTGGAGAAAAAGTGTTTTGGTAATTATCTTTGAGAATAAGGGTGATGTGCAGAGCTGCACTAACTACAGAGGGATAAAATTGATAAGTCACAGCTTGAAGTTATGGGAAAGAGTAGTGGAAGCTAGGTTAAGAAGGGAGATGATGATTATTGATCAGCAGTATGGTTTCATGCCAGGAAAGAGCACTACAGATGCAATATTTGCTCTGAGAGTGTTGTTGGAGAAATACAGAGAAGGTCAGAAGGAGTTGCATTGTGTCTTTGTGGACTTAGAAAAAGCATATTACAGGGTGCCTAGAGAGGAGTTGTGGTATTGTATGAGGAAGTCGGGAGTGGCAGAGAAGTATGTAAGAGTGGTACAGGATATGTACAAGGGTAGTGTGACATTGGTGAGGACTGCAGTCGGAGTGACAGATACATTTAAGGTGGAGGTGGAATTACATCAAGGATCAGCTCTGAGCCCTTTCTTATTTACAGTGGTGATGGACAGGTTGACAGATGAGATTAGACAGGAGGCCCCATGGACTATGATGTTTGCAGATGACATTGTGATATGTAGTGAGAGTAGGGACCAGGTTGAGGAGACCCTGGAGAGGTGGAGATATGCTTTAGAGAGGAGAGGAATGAAGGTTAGCAGGGCTAAAACAGAATATATGTGTGTAAATGAGAGGGAAGGTAGAGGAATGGTGAGGATGCAGGGAGTAGAGCTTGTAAAGGTGGATGAGTTTAAGTACTTGGGATCAACAGTTCAGAGTAATGGTGAGTGTGGAAGAGAGGTGAAGAAGAGAGTACAGGCAGGGTGGAATGGGTGGAGAAGAGTGTCAGGCGTGATTTGTGACAGACGGGTACCAGTAAGAGTGAAAGGGAAGGTCTACCAGAGGGTAGTGAGACCAGCTATGTTATATGGATTGGAAACGGTGGCATTGACGAAAACACAGAGCTGGATGTGGCAGAGTTAAAGACGTTAAGATTTGCACTGGGTATGACTAGGATGGACAGGATTAGGAATCAGTATATTAGAGGGTCAGCTCAGGTTGGACAGTTTAGAGACAAAGCAAGAGAGGCAAGATTGCGTTGGTTTGGACATGTGCTGAGGAGGGATGCTGGGTATATTGGGAAAAGGATGCTAAAGATGGAGCTGCCAGGAAAGAGGAAAAGAGGAAGGCCTAAGATAAGGTTTATGAATGTGGTGAGAGAGGACATGCAGGCAGTTGGTGTGAAAGAGCATGATGCAGAGGACAGGAAGAAATGGAAACAGATGATCCGCTGTGGTGACCCCTAACGGGAACAGCCGAAAGAAAATGATGATGATGAGATATATATATATATATATATATATATATATATATATATATATATATATATATATATACATATATATAGTGATTGCAGAATAACCTGCAATGCCTGGCATATGTTTGCAAAAACTGACAACTTACAGGGATTTCCATAAGTCATATGTTTACTGACTGATTTATGGATATTCTGTGATGCTTATTCATATAGTAGTATTTCTTAATATATTAAGTGTGATAGAGGCAACATTAAGATGGCTTAGAATGTATGTTATTTGTTGTGGTTATAAGTAGCCATGACTAAATTACATATAATTTTAATATAATGACATTCACATTTGGTATGATGTCTGTCACTTACTGCAATAATATCTGACATTCATCTTACATTCTTGAGGTACAAATGATAGTTGTATTTAGATGTGCATGTAACTGTGGCAACACCATTATTAAAATACTGGAGTTGTGATACATTATTTATGTGTTTGGCTAGCACATCCCCCCTCTACATACACGACCTGTACAACCTTGATATATGTGCTGAGGCTGTTAGGCCATATGGATCACCTATGCAGACATGTTTTTCATGTTCATTCAAAATATTTGTACATAACAGTGGTATATATGACACATATTGTTTTGCTTTTAACATTGTCATGTAAATATGTGAGCCCCTATATAAACTCTAAGATGTGCATATCGTCTTGTCTTCCAGAGGTTGAACAGAAATAGGGGAGACAATTTTTGACACAAAGAAAATTAAATAATAATTGAAGCTCTGTGCCAGCATGGCCACAACATTCTTGGACAGCGGGGCAATGCTGTCTGAAAAAAATTAGTGTGGACGGATCTTACAATCATGATCATTGCTGTGGGTGGTCACAATAGATCCAGGAAAGCCTGTCTGTGACATTGCTCTTATGTGATCCTCTGTGCAGACAACAGACTCCACTATTATGAAAGGTGAGGAATCCCATTTGAGATGAGCCACCCTAGTCTCTCCCAGATGAAATAATGATGTTCCTGGCTTTACACCATACCACCAGCCAGGCTCGAGAGATACTCAGGGAGGTATTGAGGGGAAGTATTCCAGGATGTACAGGTATATTCTCTGTTCATAAAAACTACAAATTCCCATTATAGGACATTAATTCACACTTAGTACCATAATGTGATATGTGTGTTATAGCAGCAGAACTATGGCATGAACGTGAAAGCATGCCTGATGTGAATGCATAGCATAAGTGTTATAGCCTGTTATCTTACCAACATAGTACAAATAGAATACTCTCAGCAACATGTCTGATTTTTTTCTTTTTGTCAATTTCATAGGTACCTCAATATCTAAACATCAGCAACTCATGTTACATAAGTGTCTTCATATCCCGTTTGTGTGATCTAGAGGTATTGTGTGCCTATGCCTCCTTTTATGACTGTGGAGTATATTCAAATGTTGTTGTTGTCTGTCTGCTATTTTAAGCTACAGATGCATTGACACAAGAGATGGGCCAAGAAGCTGCATGCACAAGCAGACCTGGTAAGGTTGTTCATATGATTGCTCTTGTGCAGCACTGTTTAGCACACCTGTGATCTAGGATATTAATTTTGCCTTGTTTCTTACACAGGTGCATGTGGCTGACATCTGCAACATTTATCACGTAAGTGTCTCTATACCTGTTACTGTGATCCATAGTTGTTCTGTGCCTCTACCTCCTGTTAAAATGGTGGAGTATCCTCACATGTTGCTGTTTGTCTGCCATTTTAACCTACAGATGCATTACTGCAGAACATGGGCCATGAAGATGCACGTAAAGGCAGACCTGGTAAGGTTGCTCGCATGGTTGCTATTGTGCAGCACTGTTTAGCACTGTTTAGCACACCTGTGATCTAGGGTATTAATATTGCCTTGTTCCCTACTCAGGTGCATCTGGCAGACATGTGTACTGTTTATTATGTAACTGTCTCCATATCCTGTTTTTGTGATCTGTAGTTGTTGTGTATCTCTGCCTCCTGTTAAGACTGTGGAGTATGCTCTAATGTTGTTGATGGTGTGTTGTGTTATAATATAGGATCTGCATTATGACAGTTGATATGCTTCACAACTAGGGACCATGTATGCATTAAGGCAGCGTATATGGGTGCTACATTTCACTATTGATAATCACATCTGTGCCCTTCGTGACTACTACAGTCTTGCATAGGACACCTGCAACCTGCACATCATCTTCTCCCATCTGGTATGTGTCTATCTTATTTACTGTGTCATGACTGAGGTGAAATGCTGCATGATGCCTTGTATGTGCTTAGTAATGATTTGCATATGTCTATCTTTTCACATGACAGTGACATTTCAATCCTCACCACCGGTGCTGAGTCACAGGAGGGCATGTCAGGTAGGTTTTAGCATTTGTATTGACCTCATCTGTCATATTTGCTTGCAATGTAATTTACATGGCATATTTCAGCTATATAGGGTCCCTGAACAACTGTAAGCCATAATAACCTAGTAAGCCCATTTCATCATTAGCACTGTACTTATATAGCTGTCACAGATTTCAATCCTATGCTACATAATTTGATTTCTGTGAATGTATTCGACATGAGTCACCTGTCTCTTTTTGTAGCACATCTACTACCTGCCTCCTCCAGTAGCCCAGTCACTGTTCCTGAGGTGGGATTTGATGTGCCTTACTGTGATAGTATGGCCTATGGCATGTAGGACATTGCATTGGTTCATTGTCTGGGCCGGAATGGGATAGCCATGTGGTTCATGGTGTAGCCTCTGATATGGAGGATACTCTGGTTGGCCATTCTGATTATGTGGGGACATCAGATGATGGACATGATGACTGTGACCCACTGCCCTATGTAGAGTCTGGTAATGATGGTGACATGTTGCCATGATAGACCAATACTACTTATTGGACTACATGTGGGAGTGTAGCTGATGTGCATGAATGTGTGGCAGAGGATGTCCGCTTATAATTACAGACACATGAATGTGACATCATGGCTCTGACTTGTTTACACTTGCCTCTGCCACCAATCATGTAGCACACCAGCTCCACACATTACATGAAGGTCAGGAGTGCATACATGGTGCATACATGGAGAGGTCACGGCAGCAGTGGCTGCACAGCCTGACAGTTTGTTGGCTGTTGCACTCTCTGTTGAAAGTTGAAAGCCTTGTTACTGAGGTGGTAGAGCATTAAGCAGGTTAGCTCCAGTGATGAGAGGCAACCCCTCCATTAGACCCACACATGGCACTAGGATATCAGTGTCTATGCTGCAGCATGCGTGCACATTTGCTGTTGGTCATGCAACTCTGAGCCCAGCAGTCACATTCAGACTGTCACATCATAGTACTGCTCCTACCCACACTGCGACCCAAAATGATGATGTCACCACATCCAGCTCCTCCTTACAGCACCATGGGGCAACTGTTTCAAGACATGGCAGGGCAGCCAGTACAGTGATTTGAGCCATCAGCATTGGCACCCTAGATTGCATTAGAGTAACACTGACAGTTGATCCAATGTATGCCCTGTTCTATCATTTTGATCCCCTGACAATGATGACCACTGTACTGACCACTGACTAATGAATCTGTAGGTGTTTTTTCAAAAGTCTGATGTCACAAGGTTTTTCCTGATCTGACCTAGGTGATTAGCTTCAAGTTGTGATATGTAGTACTTGCTTGTCATTTTGTTACTACAGATATTGATGACAGTAATGCTATATGAGGCTTAACATACAAAATAATATATTATATTCCAATCTGAATTTATGATTTTCATTCTAAAATATTACATATTTTTGCACAATATTTTTATACTGTGGGTAGGGACACTACCCCCTTTTTAAAATGTACTTTTAAAACATTCAGTTGATGAGGTGAACTATATTGAGGTGCAAATTACAATGGACAGGGAGAATAAACAGTTTGGGTCAGATATTTTTAAGAAAAAACTTTTTCAAATTTATATTTACATTAAGATAGTTCTCATCCCTTACTTTAATAATAGTAAAGGGCCAAATGGTCCATGTGGCCAGGACGGCATCTAAGGAGGAATTATTTTTACCGAAAATGAATTATTTAGTGAATTCATTTATGGAATGAGGGTATCCAGAATCACTTATTTTACCTATCCTGGATGAAGTGCTGTTGAAGGGAGTAAATGATAAATATTCACCATTGTTAGGGAGCTCCATGAACACCACTTTGAATGTAAACTGTAAGAACAATAACAGGCATGTAAATGTGATGGCAATAATTTTATGAATGATACAAATGAGTTAATTAGTGTAGTGAGGGACAGTTGTACAATGGTAACCTCAGAGAATGAATTCAAAGGGAGTGCGGGGATGTAACCCAACTTTATTTTTAAAAGGAATAAAAATATCAAAGGATTTTTGGAAATAGGCATGGCAATGGGGATTGGTGATCTCGATCAGAGGAAGTGAAGTGAGGCACATATAGATGGGGTATATGCCCACAATGCACACATGCAAAGTTTAGGGTGAAAAGGGAAGGTTATTTTAATTGTAACCCAGTTTGGATGGTTTCTTGGCAGTATGTCAGACCTTTTTGTGTTATGTGTGAAAATTAAATAGGGCTTTAAGAAAATGGATATACGAGAATCTTTATGATATTAAAAGCAAAGATGGGGACAGTGCCCTGGTGAAAAAAACACAAAAACCTGTAGAAATTTCACTGGAATAAATTTATGGTTTTAGAGAAAATTAAATGGGACCCAAGGGGTAGACCATGGGAGAATACAACTGAATAAAAAGAACTAAGATGACAGCTTAAGTTAAATGCTGCGAAGTTTCCAGGATTAAGTGATGTTATGTCTATGAAAAGTGTGCTACAAAGGATTTGTGACAGGTTTTAAATGGAATGTATGGGTAAACAAAAGTTAGAGAAATTAATGGATGACTGTTAATTCTGATTGAAATGAAAAATTTTAATTGGTTAATGATTTACAATGGGAGGTATTTAAGTGTGCAATGTTTTGTATTACAATGCAGACAAAAGTAAACACTCACAACAAGCTCCGTGCACACACAAAATAATACCAAGTCCAATTGTTCAAGTCAAAACTGTTGCACGGAGATGCAGAAATCTGGATACACAAAGTCCGTTAATATTCACCGTGGCTGCCTGCTAGGCACAACATCAAACACTGTTTGAGTTCAGAATGTCAGCTACAAAAGTCACTAGATGCTATTCAGCACTGTTAGGAACTTCCAACAACACCAGTCAACTCCACCGAACAATAACTTGAGAATCACACAAATTCAATAATCCAAGCATTCAGCGAGGTGAAAGTAAATGAATTGGTTTATTAAAACATCTGGCAAGCGCTTTCGACAAGGTCTTCTTCAAGCCGTTATACAAATTTTTAAAAAACATTCACAAACATTTATAAAGGATGTGACATAGACATAATGATGTCACATCCTGTTCAAACTACAATATATTAAAGATACAAAACATTTTCTTAAAACTTTTGGGCACTTCAAAAATGAATCACCTAACATTCTTACTGGGTATGGCAAATTACAGATGCTATTTGCACATACATCAACTAGTGCAGCTCTAAAACTGTTAGCATCAAAGTACATTAAAATAAGTTAAAATGCAAGACATTGTCTGCACCATTCCGGCGCTGTAAAATTGAAGTACCTAATATTTTAGTTAGGTATGACAAAATGCAAACGCTATTTCTACATGCATCAACTAATACAGCTCTTTACCTATTATCAAACAAAATATACATAAGATCTGCATTTGTAGTTTAAATCTTGCTCTTAGTAGCTGCATTAAAAAGTCCTGGTTCACTAGTTGTCAAAAATGCAAAGCGCTAAATCCAACACTGTATACACAACTAAATACATAAAACAGATGTCCTTATTCACCTTCCAGCATCCAGAAACTATTGCAAATACATGACTGTTATAAATATTTCAGTGGGATAGATACCCTAAGGGAAGGTAGAGCACATCCATACTTTGCTATGCCACACGTTGACATATTGAGTTCAGGATATTTACCTGATAACAGTAATGAATACTTTCGAATCCCTATACATTTCACCCAAGACGTAAATAGTATTAAGTACATTTATAAGAAACATTGGGATATCTTATTGACAGATGCAGCCATTTCTAAGGTCATAGGTGATACCCCCAAATTTACATATAAAAATAAAATGAACCTTCATAAGATGTTATGTGGTCCAAATAGGATAGATAGAGGAGCACCTGTTAATGACAATATCAACATAACTAAGAAATGTCATAAATGCAATCAATGCAAATATATAAAAGAGTCTAATGTTTTTACGCATCCAAGTACCAAACAAGAATATACATTTACGTCACCAACCACATGTGATTCTGTACATGTTATATATTTGGCTACATGTCTACACTGTCCTGCGTTCTACGTAGGAAAGACAGATAGAAAACTAAAAGAGAGAATCAGGGAGCATGTATACAAAATTAAGGTGCAATGTTCATCTAATGCACTGGCCAAACATATCTCAAACACCTTGAATGAACACAGTTTTGTTTTTCAAGTAATAGATCTGAATAGACCTAGTAATAGAAGAGGGGATGTGTGTAACAAAACAGAACAGACAGAGGTGAAATGGATTGTTAGACTGAGGGCTGATAGGAGCCCCGGCCTGAATGATAGGGTATCAATCAAGCCCATACTCAAAGGCAAACCTATTCGTTGAATCCAGATCTTCAGTTTATATTCAGACCCTTTGACTACATGGTTCTAGCAGCACCCATTACATTCCTAGTAGCTCTGCCTACATTGTCTTTCCACTTGCCCTATACCTCTTTCCTAGGATCATCTATTCACTCATTTAGTCCAACCTCCTGACCTCCTATATTAGGTTCCCAGCCCAGTTACACTCACACCCACTCCCTGTCCCTTACCCCCCCTCTCCCCCCCCTCCATATTTATAACAGTCATGTATTTGCAATAGTTTCTAGATGCTGGAAGGTGAATAAGGACATCTGTTTTATGTATTTAGTTGTGTATACAATGTTGGATTTAGCGCTTTGCATTTTTGACAACTAGTGAACCAGGACTTTTTAATGCAGCTACTAAGAGCAAGATTTAAACTACAAATGCATATTTTATGTATATTTTGTTTGATAATAGGTAAAGAGCTGTATTAGTTGATGCATGTAGAAATAGCGTTTGCATTTTGTCATACCTAACTAAAATATTAGGTACTTCAATTTTACAGCGCCGGAATGGTGCAGACAATGTCTTGCATTTTAACTTATTTTAATGTACTTTGATGCTAACAGTTTTAGAGCTGCACTGGTTGATGTATGTGCAAATAGCATCTGTAATTTGCCATACCCAGTAAGAATGTTAGGTGATTCATTTTTGTAGTGCCCAAAAGTTTTAAGAAAATGTTTTGTATCTTTAATATATTGTAGTTTGAACAGGATGTGACATCATTATGTCTATGTCACATCCTTTATAAATGTTTGTGAATGTTTTTTAAAAATTTGTATAACGGCTTGAAGAAGACCTTGTCGAAAGCGCTTGCCGGATGTTTTAATAAACCAATTCATTTACTTTCACCTCGCTGAACGCTTGGATTATTGAATTTGTGTGATTCTCAAGTTATTGTTCGGTGGAGTTGACTGGTGTTGTTGGAAGTTCCTAACAGTGCTGAATAGCATCTAGTGACTTTTGTAGCTGATATTCTGAACTCAAACAGCGTTTGATGTTGTGCCTAGCAGGCAGCCACGGTGAATATTAACGGACTTTGTGTATCCAGATTTCTGCATCTCCGTGCAACAGTTTTGACTTGAACAATTGGACTTGGTATTATTTTGTGTGTGCATGGAGCTTGTTGTGAGTGTTTACTTGTCTCTGCATTGTGATTATTTATTTTATTTCACTCACACAAGCATGGCAGATAAAAATGTTGCAAGTTCTTCTATAGAACTACCTTACAAACCGGAAGTTATAATGAAATCCCAAATGTGTTCTGTTGATAACCACAGCAGGTTTGAGAATGCTGTTAAAGGTGAGATTAACCCTTTACTTAACTATAGTGTCCCAATTGGGAATGATGAGAATGAAGGTATATTACATGATTATCAAGGGCTTGATACAATGTTACAAGAAATGGAAAGTGATTTTATGAGGTTAAAACGTCTCCAATTACAGAGACAACATTTTGAAGCCTGTATAGCACGTAAAATTGTTCCCAGGGGATTGAGGGTTTTAAAAATGCCCACTACTGGAACAGTATACACAGATTTATTATATTTATGGCAACAAATTAACTTAGAAACTAGCTATAAGTATATGGAATTATTAAACACGTACTTTTTGCCTATTGAAAATGCCCTAAGGGATAAAATTAAAGAACAACAACTGAGCTTATATACACTGTATCCAAAACAAATTTTAGATACTAGACTAGATAGGATGTTAGATGGTATATTCATTTTTGAGAAAAAACTATTACAACAAAAAAGAGACAAAATTAGGAGGGACACAAACGATTTCAAAATTGGTAATGTCTTCACCTGGCCCAGGGTGGAGACTTCGGTCACTAGGCCAAAGGATGTTAGGGAACATATGCAAGATAAACCACCTATTACCAACAGTAATAAAAAGGATGTACTAATAGTTACACCAAGGGATGGAGATCGGAATACATTAGATACACATGGTGGTAGTACTACAGTAAAGAGAAAAGAGGGTGAACTAGATCGCATGAAAAATAAAACTATAACAACAACAGCCCTGATACACCATGATAATAGAAATGATGTTAATGCATCACCAATTAGTAATGTACATGATATTTCTATTTTTGAGGAAGCAAATAGACGGATATATATATGTGAACATATAGAGGATGACAACAACAGTATAAGTGGAGATAACATAAATAAGAGCTTGACCCCATGTACTATCACTAATGGAACTCCCAGTAAGAACAACTGCCCACCCCACCCTTTTCCTATTGCCAGCCAATGGAGAGGAGGGGGAGGGGCGAGAGGACGGTCCATAAGCAGGGGGAGACAGAAAAAGAGGCCAGCAGAACAAACTCAAACTGGACCTACATTAAAGAAGATCTGGCAAGGGAACAAAAATCCCTAGTATGGAATATATCTATGAGGAAATTGACTAAAGAAGAGCAATCTGTCCTAGAAAAAGGCTTAACTTTTATTCCATCTACTAGAAGCGACATTACTGATAGTGTTATAGATTTGAAACTATTTATTCGTAACTTACAAATTAAATTAAATTTTTGTAACTCCTTGGATATACAACATCCGTTCAGAAAACCTAGTACTTATGTTCCTAGTTACCATCCCCTCATAGAAGCGTACTCTCAACTTGTTGAACAAGACTTATACAAAAATGACCATGCTAATAGGAATAAGAGATGGGCAGGCAATTTAAAGCCAAACCAAAGGAAAGCACTTACAAGTCTAAAGAATGATAGAACAATTATGATAAGACCTGCTGATAACGGTGGCCCAGTTGTTGTGATGGATATGGAATTTTATAAGCAACGGATGAAATCAATGTTAGATGATACCAGCTTCTATCAAAAAATTAATACTAACATAGTTGATAGGATTATATCTAATGTGTATACCAGTTTAGACGTTATGTTGAAGGAAGGCAAAATTAATGAGGAATTGTTTAAATATTTCACAGTTGAACATCCTACTATACCTACCATTCAAGGAATCCACAAGATACATAAAGACGGTGAATGTCCACCCATGAGACCTATCGTTGCTGGCAGAGGGTGGATCACCGAGCCCATATCTTTATACTTGGAATCTTTACTAAGACCTATAGTTAACAAGTATGATTACATACTAAGGGATACGAAACAGTTTTTAATCAAATTGTATGAGAAAATGTTAGAAATCCAACATAAGCATGATATACATGATAGATTATTAGTCACCTTTGATGTCCAGTCACTCTTCACAGTGATCCCAAATCATGATGGACTCATCAGACTGAACAGACGGTTAATGAAGGACGGCACTTATTCTGCAGGTAGAATAGAGGTGATATGCAAGTTAATGGAAATAGTACTAACGAACAATATCTTCATTTTCAATGGTCAAATTTACATACAAAAGGATGGCGTAGCTATGGGCACCTCATGTGCCAATAGCTACGCCAACCTAATTATGGCTGATTGGGAGGATGTATCTCTATTTCAGCTTGATATATTTAGGAAATATGCTCTGTGCTATACCAGATTTGTTGATGACCTCTTTTTGATTTGGGGTGGTACAGAGGAGGAACTAAGTGGCTTGGAATTTGAAATGAACATGGCAACTGACTTTTTAAAATTTTCTATGACTAAATCGAGAGAAGTCATACCATACTTAGATGTGTACATAGAGAAGCTACCTGATGGTAGCCTGAACACAGGGGTATTTAGGAAAAAATGTTACAGAAACACATTACTCCACCGTAGCAGCATGCATCCAGGCCACATATTCAATAATATTATGAGGAGCCAAGTGATGAGAGCCTCTAGATTGAATTCTGATTATCCAGGATTTCTGAGTGAGTTAGATGACTTACGGACTAAATTTTTAGACCGCTCATACACAGAAGAAGAAATTGAAGAAAATTTCAGTGGGATAGATACCCTAAGGGAAGGTAGAGCACATCCGTACTTTGCTATGCCACACGTTGACATATTGAGTTCAGGATATTTACCTGATAACAGTAATGAATACTTTCGAATCCCTATACATTTCACCCAAGACGTAAATAGTATTAAGTACATTTATAAGAAACATTGGGATATCTTATTGACAGATGCAGCCATTTCTAAGGTGATAGGTGATACCCCCAAATTTACATATAAAAATAAAATGAACCTTCATAAGATGTTATGTGGTCCAAATAGGATAGATAGAGGAGCACCTGTTAATGACAATATCAACATAACTAAGAAATGTCATAAATGTAATCAATGCAAATATATAAAAGAGTCTAATGTTTTTACGCATCCAAGTACCAAACAAGAATATACATTTACGTCACCAGCCACATGTGATTCTGTACATGTTATATATTTGGCTACATGCCTACACTGTCTTGCGTTCTACGTAGGAAAGACAGATAGAAAACTAAAAGAGAGAATCAGGGAGCATGTATACAAAATTAAGGTGCAATGTTCATCCAATGCACTGGCCAAACATATCTCAAACACCTCGAATGAACACAGTTTTGTTTTTCAAGTAATAGATCTGAATAGACCTAGTAATAGAAGAGGGGATGTGTGTAATAAAACAGAACAGACAGAGGTGAAATGGATTGTTAGACTGAGGGCTGATAGGAGCCCTGGCCTGAATGATAGGGTATCAATCAAGCCCATACTCAAAGGCAAACCTATTCGTTGAATCCAGATCTTCAGTTTATATTCAGACCCTTTGACTACATGGTTCTAGCAGCACCCATTACATTCCTAGTAGCTCTGCCTACATTGTCTTTCCACTTGCCCTATACCTCTTTCCTAGGATCATCTATTCACTCATTTAGTCCAACCTCCTGACCTCCTATATTAGGTTCCCAGCCCAGTTACACTCACACCCACTCCCTGCCCCTTACCTCCCCCCCCTCCATATTTATAACAGTCATGTATTTGCAATAGTTTCTGGATGCTGGAAGGTGAATAAGGACATCTGTTTTATGTATTTAGTTGTGTATACAATGTTGGATTTAGCGCTTTGCATTTTTGACAACTAGTGAACCAGGACTTTTTAATGCAGCTACTAAGATCAAGATTTAAACTACAAATGCAGATCTTATGTATATTTTGTTTGATAATAGGTAAAGAGCTGTATTAGTTGATGCATGTAGAAATAGCGTTTGCATTTTGTCATACCTAACTAAAATATTAGGTACTTCAATTTTACAGCGCCGGAATGGTGCAGACAATGTCTTGCATTTTAACTTATTTTAATGTACTTTGATGCTAACAGTTTTAGAGCTGCACTAGTTGATGTATGTGCAAATAGCATCTGTAATTTGCCATACCCAGTAAGGATGTTAGGTGATTCATTTTTTAGTGCCCAAAAGTTTTAAGAAAATGTTTTGTATCTTTAATATATTGTAGTTTGAACAGGATGTGACATCATTATGTCTATGTCACATCCTTTATAAATGTTTGTGAATGTTTTTTAAAAATTTGTATAACGGCTTGAAGAAGACCTTGTCGAAAGCGCTTGCCGGATGTTTTAATAAAATTTTTCATTTACTTTCACCTCGCTGAACGCTTGGATTATTGAATTTGTGTGATTCTCAAGTTATTGTTCGGTGGAGTTGACTGGTGTTGTTGGAAGTTCCTAACAGTGCTGAATAGCATCTAGTGACTTTTGTAGCTGACATTCTGAACTCAAACAGCGTTTGATGTTGTGCCTAGCAGGCAGCCACGGTGAATATTAACGGACTTTGTGTATCCAGATTTCTGCATCTCCGTGCAACAGTTTTGACTTGAACAATGTTTTGTATTAGTTTAGGTTCTGAAGAAGTCCAGTAAGGATGAAAGTGCTCAACAATAAAATAACCAGGAAGACAGCACGGTGTGATAAAAGAGTGGCAAACAACACAAATAACAAAATTCCACTCCTAGAGCCAATAACCTATGACCGCAGTTGAAGAAACAAATTTATTAATCCACAGGTCACAAGTGTAATCCACAAGGAGTCACTGTGTAAAACACAACAGGTCATGCGCTTTCGTCAATAGACTTCATCAGAACAGCTCAAAACTTGTACAATCAACCCTTTTATATAAAAAAACTGCCATCAATTAAATTAAACAATCCTGAATTAAAGTGACAGTGTTATTCTAAAAATTACAAAAACAAATAAAAGTCTGCAAGTCACTCAAAATATAGTATATACAATGTGTATACATCTATGTTAAGGAATATATAAAAAATATATATAGTATATATATAATGAACTGTTTGATTGTGTTGAAATGATGGGAAATGTTGTTTACATTGTTTCCAGGACGAACTATCAGTAAAATAATAAAAAATATGTATAAAAATAAAAAATATATATATAAAAAGTGTTCAATAATAGAAGCCTCTAGGGAATTTCAAAGTTTAGTTGCCTGATACCTCGGTTCAGGCTTTAAACTAATGTGTTCATTAATCCCTAGAGCTACAGTGGCATTTAATCTAAGTTGCCACCTTACTTCTGCTCTAAGCAGTTGATTAGCCCAGTCACCTCCCCTGATGTTCTTGGCCACCACTTCCAAAATCCCAAACCGAAAGTGATGGTCTGGAAAATTGGCAATATGTTTATAAAGGGCATTATTATCGTCCTTCCTTAAAATACTGTACATGTGTTCATAAATTCTCCTATTCAGTTTTTTTTCTTGTTTCCCTACATAAAAATATTCACAGGCCTGACAAACAGCCAGGTACACCAAGCCCGTGGTAGTACATGTACCTGCAACAAAGTTAACAGCAATCGTGTAGGGCCCAAGTTCCACTGATGGAGTGTCAATTATACATTTACAATGTTCACAAGCCCCACATTTAGTAGTTCCTTTTCTATAACCTTTTTTATCCAGAAATTGATTTTCCAATAAATTTTTTAGGTTTCTATTAACCCTATATGTAAAAAAGGCTCATCTCCTAAGACTTCCAATAATTCTGTGTTCCCTTTAAACATTACCCAATTGTTTTTAATAATATTTTTGACTCCAAGTGAAGTTTCCCCATATGTTAGTACCATTGGCTGTGTAAAATCCTTATCTTGACTGGTGGTTTGGTTAACTATACCCTCCTCATCACCAAGAAGTGGCTTGAACCTAGTACCCGATTCACCAAACACCTGGTCCCTAATGTTATTAATAAAGTCCAAGGGATAACCCCTAGCTCTAAACATACTAGCTAATAGATCCATTTCTGACCTAACCAAGTCTAAATTCGAACACATTCGAGCTACACGAACCATTTATCCCTTTACAATGTTCCTCTTAATAAAGGTTGGATGGCTACTTGTAAATTCAAGGTAGTCATTCGAAAATGTTAGTTTACTGTACACACATGATTCAAAACAATTGGACCTCACATCCTTAGTAATTCTAACATCTAAATAGTTGATGTGGGAGTTCCCACTATTCCCAGTGAATTTGAAATAATCACATAGTCCGTTAAGGAAATCAAGAAATTTTTCATGTATTTCACCCCCTTTCCATAAAATAAAGAGGTCATCAAGAAATCTAAGGTATGCCAACCATTGTTCGTTAAAATATTTTGTGAACTGTTGGTCATCATGTTGGTTTTTAATTAATTTAATTGCTGGTTCTATTTTATGTCAATTTGAATATTCTACTGTCTTTATAAAGGGGATTAATAAAAAAAAAAAAACAGTTTGGCAGCACTTAATCTTACGTTTCTAACTGTTGATCACACTTGTATATGTAAATTACGCACAGGTAGGAGCAAACATATTTCAGGATTCCTTTGAGGCTGTTCCATCTTAGGCAGATAACTGATTGATCCACTCCTAATACAATAATATGTATAGTGCATACTAATGAATGTGGTACTGCAAACGAGAAGATAGGAAGCCATCAGTGGGTCACAAGCTCTAAACCTTCCCTCTCCTAAATGTCAAACACAACCTCTCATAAAGTGGAACTAATGGACAAAATGTGGAACACTTACTAACAACTTACTAACAACTTACTAACAAAGTCAAATGGGAAGCTCATGTGATCATTAACATGTGTTACTTTTTGTACTTACAAAAATTTTCTTTTGGTTAATTAAAACATTCGGTATTATTTTCCATGGATATCAGTTGAAAAATTCTTAACACTGAATGTGACAGGCCCTTTTAATATTGATGGACTTTTTAAGACCTAAAATGAGGAATGTACCAAAAAATGAGTTACACTTGCGAGATATGGTGGGTCACATGCCACAAAACAGCTTGATTAAACAAGTAAGAGTGGTGGAACACAACTACACATACAGTTATGAACTACAAACTACACACCTTATCAGTAGGGAGAAGTTACAACAACAAACATAGGAAGCATCAACTTCAGCTAGTTTGATCTTCCTATAAGAAGCACATTCACTGATGAGAATGGATATAGTCTACTAAAGACTACAGGGGTGAGCTGTGGTCCATTACATCATTACATACCTCTCAACCTGTTAGTACAAGGAATCTGGACAAAACCAAAAATAATGGGGGAACAAAGGCCCAAACATAGGGACAGATTTTAAATATTGCTCTTAGAAACTTAAAATCTTGCTAAAATAACAGGTTTTACATTAACATGTATTTTCTGAATGATATGGAGTCTAAAACTCAAAATGCTTTTCTTTATATACTGATTGCAGTGCTCAGTGATTTACCAGAAAAGTACATATTTTATGATGAACAGACCAAAAAAATGAAGTCAAAATCTGGACATTCTGTGAAAATCTGGACAGTTTTGAGGTATGGGTCATTAGGGATTTTTGAATGACTCTGTTTAAGGGATATACTGTGTGAGTGTGTTTGCCTTTTAGTGATGGGAATGCAACCGTGGCCCTTATTATTTAAATATATTGAGATTAAGGTACGGGCCATCATATTGGTGGTTAGGGCATATAGTCTTGCATATAGTCTTGCAATTTGTAAAAAATCACTTTAACGTTGTTTTTTCATGGGGACTGGCATTGTTTTCTTGATATCAATGATTTTTATTTAAGATTACAGAGTTTGAGAATTTTATACATAGCTATAGAGAGTATTGTAGAAAAGAAATGCATGTGCCATGATAACCATCTTGGGGGGAAAAGACCTGGCTCAGTCAGTCAATTTTCATTTTTAGTAGTTGCCTGAAAATCACAGCACAATATAAAAACACATTAATTTGTAGAAAGGCAGATACAAGCATTATCACGAAATGAGTATAAAACTTAACAAGTAAAATGAAGTATAAAAAAGTGCAGGACAACCTACTCAATAAAACGTTATGTTAACATGGACACAAACAGGTTACAAAATTACAAACCACTGAAGAAATGTTTGACTAACTATGCAATGAAATGGGATATGAAAGCTTCACTTGTGGGTCTTCTCTGTGCCATGGCATTTCATCTTATTTCATGCCATTTCACAACCAGTTACATGTATGAGATCAGAGCACACTCCTCTGCCTTGACCTGAGATACAGGAAAAGTATTCATCACCAACAGCACATTGTTTTATTTATGAACAGCATTTTATAAAGGTAGTCAACAAGCTATATAATTCCCTTGGGATTGTACAAGTGTGTTTTGTTTCCTGCTGTAAATGTTTCATTCCAGATACACTGTAATTTGTGTTGATTCATGCCTGTTCGATTTTAATTTGTACCTGTAGAATTTTTAGTAGCATACTTTTAAGGCATTCAATAATAGATAATGTATTGCTCACAGACTGTGAGGTCAAAGAAATACAACTCCTTACTCATTTAGTAGCATTCTGTATAGCAGAGTCCTGAGTCCTAGAACTGAGGTAAATGGAGTATAACACTTGTACAGCTGATGCATGCAAAGGACACTCACTGCTTTGCTAATGAACGCTTTCTCATGCAGTATATGATTTCAAAAGTTAATTGACCGAAAATGACATGCATTTCAGATTCAGACGATGTTGAGTGCAGCATACTTAGATTTAGCAGCATTTCAGGATGGAAAGCTATGCTGGATGGAAATGTTTTCAATGCTCTTTGTCACGATTGAATTATTATTTTTTTTTTAGTCCTCCTTTGCAAATATAAGCTGTCATGGAATCTGACTATGAAAACATGGCTGTGCAAAAATCATCTAGAAAAGCCTCCTTAAGGTCAGAACCCAGTGGAGATGTATGACTCAGAATGTCACAGTGGAATATGCTGTGACAATGTGGATGCTGGTTTGAAATGCTAGGGGGATAATATTGGTGTTGTGTGCACCTAGAAAATAGGTGATGGTCTGTGTTGATTTCTCAGTCACTGCATCCAGACTCACACGCAGCAAGTATGTACAAGCATAATGAATACCTTAATAATAACTATGAGCATACAGACTGTCACTGGAGTAGGAGCACAGCACTGTGAGCTATATCATACAGAGCATGTGTCATTCTAGCCAGAGTAGGAGGCGATCTATGCACAGCATACATCACCTTACACTTACACTCCATGCCATCAGGAACTGTACTCTTCATGTACTAAACAATGTGACTAGTGCATGGACACTGTAGTCACATCTTGTATCCCTGGTATGCGCAACCATGTTTGACTAGCTCAGGAAACTACTGCTCTCCTCCCTTTCTATAAGTTCCAGAACAATATGTGGTGCAATCTGAAGGGGGGGGGGGCAGCATTATCTTATTATCTTCCAGCAGAATATCTGAAGCTGTAACAGGATGGTCAGTGGATGAAACAATAACCACAGGAATCTCTGGAAATACTACATTATTGTTCCAGTTTCCTAGCTGGGTACTACCTCAATGTCAGTGAGATGATCAGACATGTTCAAGCAGTTGTCACCTATGCATTACCTACAACATAATTAAGACATGCTCTTTCATTAGTTACCTTTTGAATATTATCCAACACAGACATCAGACTGCTTCTCTTTCTCTCTGTCTAGGAACAACACCACTGAAACCCCAGAAAAAGCAAGATCCTTCAAAACCTGCTTTTCTCCTGCAAGCAAGGCCACATTATCCCATGGTATCTTTGCAACATAGGGAACTGATAAAGGTGTTTAACGTACAACATATAAGCACAAGCTAGTCACAAGTGTAGCACAATAAATTGCACACAGAACACACAGTCATCCTTTAACAGGACTGAAGTTCATTTTTTCACTTTCAAGTTATATTGCTTTGCTTCAACTCATTCTCTCCCAGTCAAGCCTTAGGAAGACAGGACCTTACAACTGTCCTCATGTAACCCAATAACTGTCCTCATGTAATCCAGTAGCTGGTTCTGCTGACATAACTCAATAATGAGGTGTTATTTGTTTATTTCATCTTTGATACTTCCCCCCAAAAAATATTCTGGGGTACAATGTTCCAGGAGCATGCAACGAGTAGGAAGTTTTCCTTGCTCATATAAGGCATATTCTCCTTGAGGAATGCCACCCAGTGTATCATGTCTCAACACTCTCTCCATGGAGTACTAGTTTCCATTGAACATTTTAACATGGGTTTGTACACCTTGAGGACCCTCCCATTGTCAGTCCACTCCCAACTCACCCTCTTTTAACTGAGCTGCTTGTTGTGCCCAGGCTGCTATCAGTATAGGAAGCCACTTTACCCCTGTACTAGCAGGTTAGTTCAGAACTGTAAATGTGATGACAGTGTTAGAGAGTCAGGATAATGGCATAATGCACTGACTACTGGGTGAACACAGAAGACTGCACTTTTTGTGCAGGTGGAGGGATACAATATGACATTAGGTGGTTAAATTCTACATACACAAACAAGACCTGATTACTTGTGAGGTGTCATGTAAAATATCATTGTCTGGTGGGGTCTATATTATATCATCGAACGCTTAAAAAAGCGAATGCTGATTGATCGACCTAATTTAAGCGAAAGCTTACAATCTCGAACTGTCAGATAAGCGATTTTTTTCCCAGGGAAAAAATCGCTGATCCAAAACACATACACACAACACAAGCACACCAAACAATCAGAAATCCACACACTTACACCTAAAATCTGATACCTAACCCTACACTAAACTATGCACACACCACTAACTACCCACTTACCTTAACCCAAACCCTAACCCTAAGGTCCGTCACTATCGCACACTCACCTCACCTGCTCCCTAACCCTAACTCACTTAAATCCGCCCTACCCTCATGTCCACTCAATTGCACACACACCTAACCCGAGCCCTAACCCTAACTCACCTAAATCACCCTAACACTCACATCCACACAATCGCACACTTACCTGAATCCGACCGGTAACTTTCCACCATAACACTGAAAATATCGAAGCAACAGAAACGGACAACCAAATTCTTTCCCTATGAAAAATTTGAGTTTCTGCTGGTTCGATATTTTGCAGTTTCACGAAAATAAGTTTGATCAACCAGCGTTCGCTTTTTTAAGCGTTCGAGGATATAATATAGACCCGTCTGGTGTTCTTTGCAGTCAGACCCATGCTATACTGCATGACAGCATCATATCAGTGTCATCTTGTATAGATGCTAGGAATATCTCAGCTTTCATGAACTGCAGCCCACCTCCGTCCGCCTGCCATATTATATGCCTGTATATTCCCTGATATATGCTATGAGTAGACACGCATGTCACTGAGCAGTTAGTGACCTACTTGTACTGTACAGGAATGTCATCAAGCAACACTGATTGAGTTAGTGATATTCCCCATTGTCAATTCCTCTCCTACTTGATGCCTCCTCTGCCCATTAGTATCCCGCTATCCTTCTGCATGGTGAGATAGGGCACTGTCTGTATACATGCTATGATACCAGGGAAATACTGCCAGTCCAGCTGTCTAGACTTTTGTAAATAATTATGTCACTTGAAAATATTAATATGATTCATATAGAAATGTGACACTGCCAGCCCAGCTATCTGGACTTTTGTAAATAATCATATGTCATTTGTGAATATTAATATGATCCATAGGCTTGTCTTACAAATGTAAGAGAACTATATATGTGTATATTAAACTGCTGGTACAGACATGTGTTGAACAGGGTTTGTACAGTACTGAGCTTCAAGGATGTGTCCACAATATATCCTTTTGGAAAAGAACATAGATGTATATAAACTATAAACCTGTGCAAATGTATGTTTTTTTTTTTCAATAATTTTTATTTTCGTTTTACATTTGCAAAAACCATAACCATTCCATATTTACAAAATGACCATATTTGCATGTTATACATTGTGGATAAAGTAGAAACATGTAGGTCATACAACATACTTAATTACAATATATACAAAGATGCTTTCCCAATTAATTTTGTTAGTCTAAAAACAGCACATACAAAAATGATTCTACATCCATAGTTAAGCTGTGTACTTGTGGGAATACTTCCAGTTCATTTAAGATATGGTGTACCAGATGCTTTATGCTAATAAGATGTTATAGGACTGTTCCCAGATTGCCCAGGCTTTCATATTTTTGTTTCTTTTTTTCAATACTATTTTATGTGCTAATAGATGTTTAGTAGCAGATTTCCTGAATTCCTCCCAAGGGATACTTACAGGATCTAACCATTTGAGAGCTATATATAGCTTCATTAATAAGATAATCATTATAAGTGGGGTAACTTGTTTTCCTGTGATGTTGGTTGGGAGGATGTGTAAAAGAGTAAATTCCTATGTTAGTGTTGATGCTTGGTACCCTATTTTTTGTAGTTGTAACTTAAGGGAATTCCAAAGCTTGAAAACGCATTTACAACTCCAGAATATATGTGTTGGGTCTACAATCTGGTCTTTACTGTGTGGACAGTATGGGGACTTAGTTGCATTGAATTTGTGAAGAATTGCTGGGGTGGAATAAGTATTATTAATCATGAGTTGCGTGTAATAGTTTTTTAAGTGGAATAATTTTCAATGTTAAGTTGATTGCCTTTTCTATTTGCTGGTCATCCATATCGGGTTTTAATTTTCTCCAATAATTAGAGAAGAGAAGGTCTTTCTGGAATTTGATTTCCCCTATCATTTTGTATGAGTTCGTTATTGTTGTCCTTGACATTAACATAGTCTTCCAAAGTAGGGTCCAGTTTTCGATGTCACTTTTGAGTATGGTAAGGTTTTGGAGGTAACTGGAAGACACCTCTTTGATTTGTCTTAAAATTATTATATATGCTTTAGGTAAGTTTAGATTACTTATTAATTCATGAATTCTACTATTGAGGAATGGGTAGATATCTTGGATTCTCTTATGCTTTAACCGAGGGAAAGAGTCTAGGTTTAGCATCTTGTTATTTATTTTTGAGCTAGGATTTTTATGGAGGGGTTGTAGTATTAACATAGCTTGTCCAAGGTTTAAGGAGTGAAAAAGTTTTTGTGTTATATTTATAGAATGTTTTAGCGGCTCTATTATGTTATAGGCTTGTAAATCTGTTTTATTTAAGAAGGGAAGCGCTTTGGGATTGATGTCTGGTAAGTTTATATACCTATGGTATATTGTTACCCAGGCCGGTGAACCAATCTTTGCCGAAGGGTCGTACTCTGCTATTCTCAGTATTCTATTAGTGTTGATAATAGAGTAGTAGGTTTTGAAATCTGGCAAGTTCAGACCCCATTTGTTCATGGGAAGTGTTAGTTTTTGATAGGAGAGTCTGGTCTTTTTAGGTGCCCATACAAATTTTGCTAGAAAGGTATGAATTTGAAGAATTTATTATGTATAGTTATCTGAGATGTCATAAATAAATACATTAATCTAGGTAGTATGTTCATTTTAATTATTGATACTTTAGACAAAAACGGTAGCTTAAGGTTATTCCATCTTGTACAATCCTGTGTTATGTTTTGCCATTTAAGAGTTATGTTATATTGATAGAATTCTTTGTTATTCTGAAAGAAAGTAATCCCCAGGTATTTGGTTTCTTCTATTATTTTTATTTTGCCTAAGAGAGGTATTAGGGAGATGAGTCTAGGTGGCCTTAAGGGGCTATATTAGTTTTATTAAGGATTAATTTGTAGTTAGACATGTATGAGAATTGTTCAATTGTGTTTATTATTTTGGTCATGTCTGAGCTTGGTGTAGTAAAGCATATGTTTAAATCTTCTGCAAATGCTGAAAGATAAATTTTGAAGTTATGTATTGAGGGGGGATTATGATATGTATTTTGTTTAATATATAGGAATAGGGGTTCTAGGTATAGGTTGAAAAGAAAGGGTGATAGCGGCCAGCCTTGTCTTGTTCTATTTTTATCGAAATTCTGTTTGACCATGTTTTGTTTATATATAGGGATGTATATGGATTACTATAGAGAATTTGAATGATCTGTATACATTTTTTAGGTATGTCAAAGTAAGGTAACATTTACAGCAAGAATTCAAGATTGACCCTGATTAGGATTTAATGACCAGTTATTAGCTCTATTGTTTACAAACCTTTTTTTGTCCCAGTTGATACTCAGTGTAACTTTGGAATGATCCGACAAAAATCTAGTGTGTATGAATATTGTAGGGTCCATGTTAATGAGTATGTCTAAGATTAAAAAGAAGTCTGTTCTCACCCACATATTATGGCATTGGGAGTAGAATGTGCAATTCTCAGTTTTGTTATCTTTATCCTCATATTTAAAGGGGTCATATAGTTTGAAGTCTTGTTTAAGTTCATTTAAAGCTATTGTAGCTCGTCTATTATGTAGTTTGGTTGGGTTTGATTTATCCTTTCCTGGGTTTTGATATGTGTTCCAGTCACCACCAGTTATTAGATAATGATCTTCCAGTTGCTTTAGAATTGGGTACAGTGACATGAAAAAGAGATGTTGGTTGCTACAAGGTGCATATACATTTAACACCATTATGGGTTTTGGAAATACCATGTAGTACATGTTACATGGCACCACCTTCCCTCTTTGTCAGTCTTAGTTTCAAGTATTTTATCCTGAAAATGTTTCTTAATTATTATGGCCACCCCAGCACTGTTAGTTTTGTCCCCAGAAGCTATAATTTGTCTTATCCACTTTTTTTCCCCAATATCTGTCCATTGCTCTGAAGTTAAATGTGTTTCTTGTATTAAGATGAGATTAGCTTTGGTTTTCAGGGCTAAATGCAAAAATAGTTTCCCTTTTTCTTTATTTTGTAGTCCTTTAACATTCCATTTTTCAATTTCCCACATTTATGTGATAGATATGCTTGTTTTAACTGATCTGTATTTTAATTTAGATTTATGGTCTTTGTATGTGTTGTTATAGTGTGTCATTGGAGAGCATTTAACTAATCCCGTCCCTTCACTGTGTCTACCCACTATACCCCTGGACCAAGAATAAACGGGGGAATACAATGTGATTTTAGTATGTACCATAAGATTCCCACTAATATTAACTTGTGTTTTTTCGTTATGTATAAGTTTGTGACATGGTATCCTCCTTATGTTACTATATACAATACGGACAAAGCTTAATAGACTAGTTCTCTACAAAAAACACTGCTGAGTCGTATCCCTAGTCTCAGCCTTTAAACTATTATACCATTAGAGTACTGCAGTTAAAGTACAAAACATACAACTTATAAGTTTATGATCTATTCCTCCTAAAAGTGCATTTTTAAACAACCAGCTAATGATCAAATTCTCAATTAGATATGGCAAAATATATAACAATGTAACCTATATTTTTAAGCCAGACATGTCATATTTAAATGATCCTTCTCCATATATTTCTCTTACCTTCCCCTCTTCTTATATATATATAAATTACCCAGCTTCTGTGTTCAGGCATTCTTCTGTAGCAATCTGTAACAAACTCAGATTGCATTATTAACATCTAAATAGAAGTGGGTATATGAGGAAAAAAAGGGTTTGCAAGCTTAGGCAGGTATATATACTGTTAAGACTAGCTTGTTTAGATTATGTTTATATCTTCTGCAGTCAACTAGGTTGTATTCATAGTGTCATATAATTCCTTTCCTTTAAACTGCTTAAACTCTAATTCCTGCAGTTATTCCAGTTAAACATCATTATTTCAATCAAGAACCATTTACTTAGTCTGGTTCTGCTAGATTCACATCCAGAAATTAAGATTGGATTCTTTACAATAAGCTTGTATTGGAGAATCAAAGTCACAATTTTGTTTTGGTAAAACAGTACCTTATTCTTCTGATTCTTCAAAGTCATGTTTACAGGATTTACTAGTCATCTTTTAGTCAGTTGTTGTCTTATTAATTGTTTTATGTCAATTTTTGTGATTTTGAGTCAGAAATCACTTTTTGGTCTTGCTGTACTTCTTTTCAGGCAGTTTTGGTTTTATAGTGGAGCTTTTGATCTCAAAGGGGGACTGTTTTAACATACCAGATTCCTAGGAAATGGTGTCACCTTATATTACACGCATCGGAAATAGCAGTTGAATTTTAGTTCCTATCTGGTTTTCATTTCCTTTTCCCGTGTTCCTCATGGCTCCCATCATTGATTTAAGGGCCTATGCAACAAGAGGAAACTCTCAGGATGTGTATCTCATCAAAACACTCACAATTCAGTCCAATTTTTACTCAAGGGTCGTTTTTAATTTCCAGCCAATTTATTTCATTTCTTGAGGTGGAATTTGCTTGAAAACTGGCAGGAACGTCTCTATTGCTTCCTTGGGGTTAGCAATCATGTATTTAACATTTTTTACATTGAAAATTAGAAGGTTTGGGTATTTCATCTAGAACTTTATTTTTTTCTCTCAGAAAATTGCAGTATTGTGATAGAAGTTGCCTTGCTTGCCTCATCTGAATGGGCAGATCTTGAGCAAAGGAAATGTTATTATTATTCTAGGTGAGTGTCCCTTTCTTCTTGGCTGCAAAGAGTATTCTATTTACATCTTGTTAGTTTAAGATTTTGGAATACACAGGTCTTGGTCTCAAGGATGATTGAGCTTCTCTCAGAGCTCTGTGGGCTCTCTCTATTATTATTTGTTGTGTTGCTTCAGAATCATCTAGTAAAGATTTTAGTATGAGTTTGATAGTTGGTATTAGATCAATGTGTGACACAGTTTCAGGGATTCCCTTATGATAATATTGTTTCTCTGAGCTCTTGCTTCTAAATCTATTATTTTTGCTTGTAGACTTTGCAGCTCTTTGTCATGGGAATCAGTTCTCTGAGATATAGAGTCTAATTTTATTTCATTTTCTAGTATTTTTGCTTCAAATATTTTCAGTTCTGGTTAGAATTTGATTAAATGAGTCTCCAAATGTTTGAAACTGTGTGAATAAGTCCTGTATTGCTTGTTGAATGGGCAATAATGCTGATTTTATATCTTCCAGGCTAGCTGGCTGTTCTGACTTGGTTTTATTTGCAGGCTTGGTATTGTCAGATTGCTTATTTGCCCTCTGTCTTTTTGGGGTCGTGTCTTTGTCTTGTGAGGCTACTATAGAAAATTTGGTTTTAGTTGTTAAAGTTTCCATATTATTTAATTCTTTCAACATCTTTTAGGTAAGTTTTGCAGACTTTATTTATGACTGCAGGGCCACAGCACCACATGGCTACAGATGATTTCTAGAATTTTAGTTAATCCTTTTGTTTTAAAAGGAAGCTGTTGCTTTTTTCCCCTTCTTTTGAATGCTGTTTGTTGTCTGGAATAGATATTCAGTCGTATTTCTTTGTTTTTTGTCTGTGCTGTCTTCTGGGTTTATTATAATCCAGGGTATTTCAAAGAGCTAGGTGCTTGCAGTGCTCACAGAACAGCAGCCATCTTGAACTCCGCAAATGTATGTTTTAATAGTAGAAGTTGGAACATACAGAGTTAACTTGCAAAACGTCAAGAAAATAAGTTGAAAAGTAAAGTGTTTTACGATTGTGTTATCTCCCAGTAAGCAGACACAATGTCTAGAGCTAGAGGTTTACCTATTGTCTTGAAACAGAAATACTTACTAGGCTTCAAATGTAAAAGGTTTAATTGTTTTATGAATTCCAGTTCTGAACAAACATCTGAGAGATATGTATTTTTCACATAGAAATGTTAAATTTTGTTAAGTTTCTGTTAGCCTGGGAACTGAAGGCAGGTGACAAAGAGTGATGTCATCTGAGCTAACCCAGCAGTAATGTTGATTATTAATTTAAGAACTCTCAAAAAACTTGAGTGCATTTTGTATCTTGTCTTGGACCGAGAACATCCATTCAGCACTTCTCATCTGCATTTGAATTGCTCTGTAACTAAGTCTAGGGTACAGTAATTTCTCTTAGATATAGATAGGAATATAGTAAAGATTAGTTTAGATGTTCTCTGTATTTATTTGAGACTGTTTTGCAATGTAGTTTTAAAATATTTCCTGTGATTATGAACTCTGTACTTACTGTGTTGTTTGAGTATTGTCTTGTTCTTTTATTATTTATTATTAAATATATTTAAACCTTTTAATTGCAGCTGGATTGTTTAGAGATATTTAAGCTCTGAGAGTACTTGCATATGTATTTGGTGACACTGTATAGGCCACTCCTAAATAGCCTTAGTCTTGGTTACACTTACCATTTGGATTAATAGTAACATTACACAGTAAGATTGGGCACCCTTAGGTAAGGGCCTTAAAAGTAGCTGATATGTAGTGGATGGTGGCAGCTGGTACTACCTTATAGTCTGGGCAGAAGGGGGCATAGCTAGTAAACCTGTGCCAGCCATTCCCGAGTGTGCATTTGTGTTTGTGTATAAATCAAATCTCAAAGTGTGTGTGTGTGTATCAGCTATTTGGGCAGGGACATGAAGCACTGGTTGGACAGAAAGGGTGCTGGAGGTTTTGTCTTTGCCACTCAGCTGAGAGCTTAACCCTATAGCTGTGCCAGTGGGAGTCTTATTGGGGATCTGGAGAAAGAGGGAGAAACCAGCCCCAGACTGACTGTGGTCTCTGTGTGCACTTAAGGGAAATTGTACTTTACTGTGTATGTACTTGTCATCCTCCCAATGTGTACGTCCCTCACTAGTGCTGTGTCAAATAAATTGTTAAAATCAGACTGTAAAAATCATTAGGCTTTTCAAAATGACAGTCAATAACACAGGAGGTTCAAGTTCAAAACGTTTTACTAGTGTACACCAGGAGGCAGAAAACCATACAGTACAAGTATAGAATTCTGACTAACATGATACAGGAAGTAAACTTCTTTAAATACACTATACATTCAAGCTGTGCCCACCTTACTGACGTGGTCAGTCACAGGGCACTTACATCACTATAGTCTACAATATTCTATTCATAAGAAAGTGCTGAGGTTATACTTTTTAAAAACTTTCCCATGAGAATAATACAGCCTTGCAAGGCACCTGGTCAGTCATAATGTCTCTCTGTAAATGTTGCTCTTTCAAGGTTCCGGTTCTGCTCGAATACAATACTCGGTTCATTTCTTAATATGCTCCTTTGTCTTAGCAGCTGTACTTTTATCTCTGATAAGATTCACAAGGCCAACCATCTCAGGGAAAGGAAGAAAGATTTCAAAGCTAAATACATTTATTTTTCCCTGACCCAGCAGCTAGTTAGTAAAAGATATAAGCTTGCTGAGCTGGCTACTGCCAGGGTCAGAGTTCAATCACACTGCAGCTCTAAAGCTCCAAGCAATTACATGTAAGATCATTCTTACTGCCATATTGTAAAATAGAATAAAATGCATTACATACTATTTGCTTCTAAACTAGCACTTCATATATGTTTAAGTACATATTTTTCTAACATTCTCCCTCCTTTTAATTCTTTTTATTCTATTCAGAAGCATAAACAATATTATTTAGTTTCCTAGCCTTTTCCTTTAAGGACTTTTAACTAGGCAAGTCATTTAATCTATACTTCAGAAAAAGCATCATCTGAAATCAATCTTTCAATTTCAAAATTTTGGTAAAAAGTTTCAGTAACAGATATATCAACAAAATCTTTGATTAATCTTTTCATGCAGGGAATTCCACAGTAAACACATGCTCCCATTAGGAGTATACCAACACAAATAGCAATTAAAATGTTCAATAGGATGGAACCCCACCCCCCAAACAGATTCTGGAAAAAGTCCGTCAGTGGGTTTGGGCCTGGTTTAGTCATTGCTGATACTTGCTGAATTACCTCTAGGTGATTATTTATCTTGTGACGATTCTCAGGGATAAAAGCACAGCATTCTTCTTCGTGTACCACCTCTTGCCGCTAGGGTAAAGTAAAGAGCCATTCGATTTTGTAGCACAACAGTTCTCATTGCATTCAGTTCATCAGTCACCAATTCTAGGGCGGAAAAAGTTGCATTACTCATTACTTCGAGAAGTCTTGACAGCTTCCTCAGCTCCCAGATTGATTTGACTGCTCCATAGGCTGGTAGTATTCCTGCCCAGGATATAACACTGTTGCCCAAGTCCATATGAGTCAATTTATTTTTGTCTTTTACTGAATTATGGTCTTTCCAACCAGCTTCGATCTTCCCAACTGGATTCACAGGTTTCTTAACTGGACCTTTAGATTTTCGAGCTGTTTCCCTTACATTTCGTATCTTACCCAAAGGTAATTCTGCAGTATGTTTTATTGCTGGAACCAGATAACCCAAAAAACAACTGCCGGACCAATTCTCAGGTAACCATTCATATGCCTTTTTCCCACAAATAAAATCATTACTTTGGTACTAATACGTGTTATCCCTGCATGAAACATTTTCCTATCTTTAATAGACAATTGTTTAGTTAAGACTGGATTGTCATGTACTGCATTTAATGTAGTTTTCATTGAACTCAGATATGAATCATAGTTAGTATTACAAACAGTACCCCCACTTCTGACTTTAATGTAACATTTATAAGACATTGTTATATTACAATTACTCCAGCCCACCTGGAGGGTATCACTTTTGTAGAAACATACAACTCCTTTTTGTGTGACAGGTAAAAATAAAGCTATTTTGTCCTGTGATCTCACAGTTCCTGTATCAAAAGCAAATTTTCCCAAGTCTCATTTATCCCCAGAGGGACAGCGGACATTAACAGTCCTCCATATGCTGTTGGTATAGCTGTACAAACCCAGCAATTTGAAATGTTCATAGTCTCTGCATACACACGTTTCATGGCCAGGTATGTGTTAAAGTTTGGATGCCAGTCTATAGACAGTTCATCACGTCTTCTCACTTTCACTCGTGTGGTTGAGTGCAGGAAAACCACAATAAGAGAAAATTGTCACACTTATAGTCAACAAATGCACAGCTAACAAAATAATTATGCAATAGTTCTGGGGTTGCTCTGCTTTTCTATTTGCTTTACTCTTGACCATTTTGCCCTTGTGTATCAGTCACAAAGTTCTTATCAAATTGAAAGTTCTTTACCGGTTTGTTCTGTCTTTCATCTGAATAAGAGTTAAACTGCAAAACAGATTTATTCATTAACAGTTTCTTTATATAATTAGCTAATGAACTGTCAGCCTCCTGCTCTGCAGGCATGAGAGCTTTCCACTGAGGCACATAATATGCTCTCCCAAAAACATTTTAGAGGGAGTCAAACCCTTTACATTTATTTAATTCTAAGAAATCCATACAAATAGTGTGGAATGGGTATGGTGGTATAGGAAAACTTCCTTGCTTGGTTTTAAATGCTCCTTGTGCATGGTGCTTGTTACAAGTATGACAAGCTGCACAAAATTTTGTTGTATAATTTATGTATCCATATGTTTGGAATATTCTATTTACTAACTGTACCATCCCCCCTGTTGAGACATGGCTCTGCCCATGGCTCAACAAAGCTGCATATCTAAATAAATTAGACGGCAATATTGGCTTTCTTTCTTTGGAAATGTACAGTCCATTCTCAAAAATTGCACCTCGTTTTACCCATTTTGTTTTTCTGCTTTTGTAGTAAGCATTTGCATTGTTTTAACATGTCTAAATCTAAAATCTCAGAGGGTTGTAATTCCTCATTCAAAAATAAAGTTTCTGAGTCTGAGGCTGCTTGCCTTGCAGCTGCATCAGCTTGTGCATTACCTTTTGAAATCTTATCCTGTTGTTTTGTATGAGCTACACATTTACAAATAGCTACTTTGGTAGGTAACTGAATAGGTTCTAATAGCTCCAAAATAAATTGCGCATGATTAATAGGTTTTCCACTGGATGTAATCATTCCTCTATTTTTTTTTCATTGTTGTGCAAATATATATACTGTAGAAAAGCATACTGACTATCAGTATATATGTTCACTTTCTTGCCTTCTGCTAAAGTACATGCTCTTGTCAAAGCTACCAGTTCTGCTGCTTGAGCAGACAAGTTGTGTGGCAAAGTTTGTGCTTCTAAAATTTCACTGTCTGTAACTACTGCATACCCCACCAGATTCTTCCCTGTAGGACCCCTTCTGCATGAGTCATCCACGTAATATGTCACCTCAGCATCATCCAAGGGCATATCTGTAAGATCTTGTCTAGGTAAAGCTAACTGTTCAATTTCCTGCAGGCAGCTGTGTGGTGTGCCCACCGCAGGAGTTGGAAGTAATGTCATACATCGTTCAATTGTCATATGAGGTTGGCTCAGCAGTATAGTTATACATGAAAGATGTCTAGCAGGAGAAAGGTATGCCATTTTTTTTTTTTTTTTTTCTTGCAGTAAAATTATTGCAACTGCATAAGGCACTCTCAATGTGAGAGGGTGGAATAACACCACTGAGGCCAAAGCCTGCACTGCCATTGCTGCTGCAACTACTGCTTGTACACAGTGAGGCAAAGATTGCACCACTGGGTCTAACTGTGATGAATAGTAAGCTATGGGGCATTGCTTATCCCCATGTTGTTGCTTTAATACTGATGTCATGTACCCTTGCTTACAATCTACGGTCTGAAAGAACCGTTTGTGATAATTTGGAAGTCCTAAAACTAATGAAGAAGCTATTAACTGCTTCAACCTACAGAAAGCCATTTCTGCTTTTGTTGTCCATTGTAAAATATCTTGTACTGCCATCGGTGTCTTATATATCAAATCAGTCAGTGGAGCAGATTCCAAAGCATAATTTGGTACCCAGCTCCAACAAAATTAGTTGTACCTAAGAAAGACATTATTTCTTTCTTAGTTGTTGGTTTGCGTGCTTGCAGAAATGATGGTTGTTTTTTTGTTTTCCTTTATCTAGTATTCTACCTTTATTGGATATCACATATCCCAGGTATCTAACTTGTTTTTTCCAAAGTTGTAACTTACTTTTGTTTACTTTGTGTCCTTGTATTGCTAAAAATTTTAATAATGCTACAGTATCCACCCTGCACTGCTGCTGGGTGCTGCTAGCAAGATGTCATTTACATAAAGTAGAATTTGACTACCTTCCGGTGGGGTAAACCCTGCCAGGTTGCTAGCCATTTTTTGTGCAAATATTGTTGGGCTCTCACAATATCCCTGTGGTAGTCGAGTACATGTATACCTTTTACCCTGAAATGTAAATGCAAACCAATATTGACTATCAGGATGTATAGGTATTGAAAAGAAAGCATTGCTAATATTTACCACAGAGAAATACTTCTGTTGCGGTTTCAAATCATTCAACAAGGTATGTGGGTCTGGCACCGTAGGTGCTCTAGGTATTACTGCATTATTTACAGCTTGTAAATCTTGTACCATCCACCATTTCCTGTTTGCTTTTTCAATAGGAAATAGGGGTGTATCACATGGTGAATCAGGAGATTCTACCAGTACTCCTTTTTTGAGTAATGCTGCTATTATAGGCTTAATTCCTACTTCTGCATCCTTTCTCAAAAGGTATTGTCTTTTCTGTGGTCTAAAAGCTGACTTTGGGGTAATTGTAACTGGTCCTGCTGTTTGAATAAGCCCTACATTTAACTTGCCTGTTGACCACAGAGTTGTTGGAATTTTACACACGGCCTTTTCTTTTCCTTTTTAATAAAAATGCTAATTAGCTGTCCTTACTAGATTGCAAGTGTACAGCTGTATGTGTCTGTGTCAACCAATTCAGTTTTTGTTTTTGTATCCCTTGTCCTGACAGTTCTAAATCAGTCTGTTTTCCCATCTTGTTACCTTTTTTTCTAAGTCTGCCCATTTAACACTTTTGTTTTTTGTCAAGCTGACATGTGGCAGTCTATTGGACTTATACAATTTTATGAATTCCTGAGGTAATGAACAGCTTACTAGACTGTTTCCCTCAGTATCCCAATATAAAGTTCGTAATATTAATCTGTTAGCAGGATTTTTGAACAATTCTTGCTCATATTCCTTATCAGGTCCTGGTGTGCTACAGTAGTATAGAGTACAATGTAACAAATGCTGCTGATCAGTGTCAAGGGAGGGTACCTTACTGATGGCTACGTTCATCAGTTCTTTGGTTACTGCCCCTGGGCCAGTCATAACTAGGTCTTGGCTGTACCAATAATAGGCTTCACCCTCTGATCACACCACAAAAGCACGCATTTGTCTTTGTGCCTCCATACCCTGCATGGTAGGAACTACTGCTATGCCAAATATCTGCATAAGGTCTCTTCCCAGTAAGTTTACTGGATATTTTGCAGAAACTACAATTTTATTTTTCTGAGTCATACCTGAAACATGGTCAGTTATTGCTATATTATGGGAGAGTGGTTCCCTGTATAGCTGTCCATTTGCTGCTTTTACTAATATATAATCAGGTGATTCAGAATGTTTTGGTAACTTGGAGGGTGTATCAAAGTCCGTGACGCTCCTGAGTCACACAGGAATTTGACTTCCTTCCCTCCACCAGAAGTGTCACTTCTGGTTTTGTATCTGCTAGGTAGAGCTCCAGGCTCAACAATGCTAAATCTAAAATTTCATTTTCATTTTTATCCTCTACATCTGTTTGTACTTCCTCTATTCCCTCTACACATTTTCTTTTTGTTTATTAACCTTTCCTGATGATTTTTGATTGTTATCACTATCATATAGTCAGTCCTCATCTCCTTTATCTTCTGTCATTGCTTTCTTATTTTGTTTACAGTCCCTAGCTAGATGCCCTTTTTACCTGACTGTAATACAAATACTTCAGCTCCATCTTCAGCAGTGAAGACTTGTGCCTTTTTTTTTTCTTTTTACTATTAAAGTGTCTTTCAGCATGTCTAGCATACTCAAGTAAGGCTTGCAGCCTGCTTGTTCGGTGATCTATCATATGCTTTGTAATCAAGCTACTGATAGAGGCAATGCAACCTTTTAAAAATGCATTTTTTAATTGTTGTTTAAAGCATTCTAATAATCTAGCATAATATCCATCTATTGTCTCATTTTCCTGTTGTTATGCATTGATTAATGCAAGTTCAGTCTGCTTTAAGTTTCCATTTCTCAGAGATTTTGTCTGTCAGACCTTTCACTATGTTGTCTAAAAATGTTTTTGAATTTCTAAGCTTCTGTTTTTCTACAATTTGCTTCCTCAATCCACCTGTGTGCTTGAGGTATGCCTAGTTGGTGCTGCTTTTTTGCCTGACCTCCTGCATCAGATTTAAGCTGTTTAAGGAGTTTAACTAGTGTAAGTTTATCTAGTTTACCATCAAATTCATATTTGTTAACACATTTTGTATAATACCTAATATATCAGCATGCTGTAATTGTATGTATTTTGTCTCTTTGGTTAGGGGCGGATCTTGCAAGGTTTTAGTGCACTGATTTCCCATGTCTTAAAAAAGACTGTTACGTAACCCTTTTCTTACCATGTGGTATCTTCTCCCCTTTTCTTACCACGTGGTATCTTCTTCCCTCTGTTCAGTCCTGTCTAGAATGACTGTCTACTTTATTCTGTTTTCCTGATCTATGACCAAATATACAGTACTGCAATTGCTCCTGATCTGTAAAAACAAATCTAAGTAACATTGTACTATAGCCTGGTCCCTGATCTAAAACAAAAGCAAAGAGGGAAATTCTTCCTACCTGAGCCTCCCGTTTATGACTGCATGTTTTCTTCTTGGGGTCCAGTCTTCCGCTCTTCAGCCACAGATCAGAAAGTGGACAGCCTCTTTACACACAACAATTCAGTCGGAGGTCTTTTCACTCAAGAAGAACCATTTTGGCAACTTCTCCTGCGCAGATTTATTACCACCCATGCACTCTGACCTGTAGCTTACCAAGGGAATTCCGGCTAAGAAGGACCAAAATGTCAAATAAATTGTTAAAATCAGACTGTAAAAATCATTAGGCTTTTCAAAATGGCAGTCAATAACACAGGAGGTTCAAGTTCAAAACGTTTTACTAGTGTACACCAGGAGGCAGAAAACCATACAGTACAAGTATAGAATTCTGACTAACATGATACAGGAAGTAAACTTCTTTAAATACACTATACATTCAAGCTGTGCCCACCTTACTGACGTGGTCAGTCACAGGGCACTTACATCACTATAGTCTACAATATTCTATTCATAAGAAAGTGCTGAGGTTATACTTTTTAAAAACTTTCCCATGAGAATAATACAGCCTTGCAAGGCACCTGGTCAGTCATAATGTCTCTCTGTAAATGTTGCTCTTTCAAGGTTCGGTTCTGCTCGAATACAATACTCGGTTCATTTCTTAATATGCTCCTTTGTCTTAGCAGCTGTACTTTTATCTCTGATAAGATTCACAAGGCCAACCATCTCAGGGAAAGGAAGAAAGATTTCAAAGCTAAATACATTTATTTTTCCTGACCCAGCAGCTAGTTAGTAAAAGATATAAGCTTGCTGAGCTGGCTACTGCCAGGGTCAGAGTTCAATCACACTGCAGCTCTAAAGCTCCAAGCAATTACATGTAAGATCATTCTTACTGCCATATTGTAAAATAGAATAAAATGCATTACATACTATTTGCTTCTAAACTAGCACTTCATATATGTTTAAGTACATATTTTTCTAACATTCTCCCTCCTTTTAATTCTTTTTATTCTATTCAGAAGCATAAACAATATTATTTAGTTTCCTAGCCTTTTCCTTTAAGGACTTTTAACTAGGCAAGTCATTTAATCTATACTTCAGAAAAAGCATCATCTGAAATCAATCTTTCAATTTCAAAATTTTGGTAAAAGTTTCAGTAACAGATATATCAACAAAATCTTTGATTAATCTTTTCATGCAGGGAATTCCACAGTAAACACATGCTCCCATTAGGAGTATACCAACACAAATAGCAATTAAAATGTTCAATAGGATGGAACCCCACCCCCCAAACAGATTCTGGAAAAAGTCCGTCAGTGGGTTTGGGCCTGGTTTAGTCATTGCTGATACTTGCTGAATTACCTCTAGGTGATTATTTATCTTGTGACGATTCTCAGGGATAAAAGCACAGCATTCTTCTTCGTGTACCACCTCTTGCCGCTAGGGTAAAGTAAAGAGCCATTCGATTTTGTAGCACAACAGTTCTCATTGCATTCAGTTCATCAGTCACCAATTCTAGGGCGGAAAAAGTTGCATTACTCATTACTTCGAGAAGTCTTGACAGCTTCCTCAGCTCCCAGATTGATTTGACTGCTCCATAGGCTGGTAGTATTCCTGCCCAGGATATAACACTGTTGCCCAAGTCCATATGAGTCAATTTATTTTTGTCTTTTACTGAATTATGGTCTTTCCAACCAGCTTCGATCTTCCCAACTGGATTCACAGGTTTCTTAACTGGACCTTTAGATTTTCGAGCTGTTTCCCTTACATTTCGTATCTTACCCAAAGGTAATTCTGCAGTATGTTTTATTGCTGGAACCAGATAACCCAAAAAACAACTGCCGGACCAATTCTCAGGTAACCATTCATATGCCTTTTTCCCCACAAATAAAATCATTACTTTGGTACTAATACGTGTTATCCCTGCATGAAACATTTTCCTATCTTTAATAGACAATTGTTTAGTTAAGACTGGATTGTCATGTACTGCATTTAATGTAGTTTTCATTGAACTCAGATATGAATCATAGTTAGTATTACAAACAGTACCCCCACTTCTGACTTTAATGTAACATTTATAAGACATTGTTATATTACAATTACTCCAGCCCACCTGGAGGGTATCACTTTTGTAGAAACATACAACTCCTTTTTGTGTGACAGGTAAAAATAAAGCTATTTTGTCCTGTGATCTCACAGTTCCTGTATCAAAAGCAAATTTTCCCAAGTCTCATTTATCCCCAGAGGGACAGCGGACATTAACAGTCCTCCATATGCTGTTGGTATAGCTGTACAAACCCAGCAATTTGAAATGTTCATAGTCTCTGCATACACACGTTTCATGGCCAGGTATGTGTTAAAGTTTGGATGCCAGTCTATAGACAGTTCATCACGTCTTCTCACTTTCACTCGTGTGGTTGAGTGCAGGAAAAAACCACAATAAGAGAAAAATTGTCACACTTATAGTCAACAAATGCACAGCTAACAAAATAATTATGCAATAGTTCTGGGGTTGCTCTGCTTTTCTATTTGCTTTACTCTTGACCATTTTGCCCTTGTGTATCAGTCACAAAGTTCTTATCAAATTGAAAGTTCTTTACCGGTTTGTTCTGTCTTTCATCTGAATAAGAGTTAAACTGCAAAACAGATTTATTCATTAACAGTTTCTTTATATAATTAGCTAATGAACTGTCAGCCTCCTGCTCTGCAGGCATGAGAGCTTTCCACTGAGGCACATAATATGCTCTCCCAAAACATTTTAGAGGAGTCAAACCCTTTACATTTATTTAATTCTAAGAAATCCATACAAATAGTGTGGAATGGGTATGGTGGTATAGGAAAACTTCCTTGCTTGGTTTTAAATGCTCCTTGTGCATGGTGCTTGTTACAAGTATGACAAGCTGCACAAAATTTTGTTGTATAATTTATGTATCCATATGTTTGGAATATTCTATTTACTAACTGTACCATCCCCCCTGTTGAGACATGGCTCTGCCCATGGCTCAACAAAGCTGCATATCTAAATAAATTAGACGGCAATATTGGCTTTCTTTCTTTGGAAATGTACAGTCCATTCTCAAAAATTGCACCTCGTTTTACCCATTTTTGTTTTTCTGCTTTTGTAGTAAGCATTTGCATTGTTTTTAACATGTCTAAATCTAAAATCTCAGAGGGTTGTAATTCCTCATTCAAAAATAAAGTTTCTGAGTCTGAGGCTGCTTGCCTTGCAGCTGCATCAGCTTGTGCATTACCTTTTGAAATCTTATCCTGTTGTTTTGTATGAGCTACACATTTACAAATAGCTACTTTGGTAGGTAACTGAATAGGTTCTAATAGCTCCAAAATAAATTGCGCATGATTAATAGGTTTTCCACTGGATGTAATCATTCCTCTATTTTTTTTTCATTGTTGTGCAAATATATATACTGTAGAAAAAGCATACTGACTATCAGTATATATGTTCACTTTCTTGCCTTCTGCTAAAGTACATGCTCTTGTCAAAGCTACCAGTTCTGCTGCTTGAGCAGACAAGTTGTGTGGCAAAGTTTGTGCTTCTAAAATTTCACTGTCTGTAACTACTGCATACCCCACCAGATTCTTCCCTGTAGGACCCCTTCTGCATGAGTCATCCACGTAATATGTCACCTCAGCATCATCCAAGGGCATATCTGTAAGATCTTGTCTAGGTAAAGCTAACTGTTCAATTTCCTGCAGGCAGCTGTGTGGTGTGCCCACCGCAGGAGTTGGAAGTAATGTCATACATCGTTCAATTGTCATATGAGGTTGGCTCAGCAGTATAGTTATACATGAAAGATGTCTAGCAGGAGAAAGGTAAGCCATTTTTTTTTTTTTTTTTTCTTCTTGCAGTAAAATTATTGCAACTGCATGAGGCACTCTCAAAGTGAGAGGGTGGAATAACACCACTGAGGCCGAAGCCTGTACTGCCATTGCTGCTGCAACTACTGCTTGTACACAGTGAGGCAAAGATTGCACCACTGGGTCTAACTGTGATGAATAGTAAGCTATGGGGCATTGCTTATCCCCATGTTGTTGCTTTAATACTGATGTCATGTACCCTTGCTTACAATCTACGGTCTGAAAGAACCGTTTGTGATAATTTGGAAGTCCTAAAACTAATGAAGAAGCTATTAACTGCTTCAACCTACAGAAAGCCATTTCTGCTTTTGTTGTCCATTGTAAAATATCTTGTACTGCCATCGGTGTCTTATATATCAAATCAGTCAGTGGAGCAGATT
Organism: Protopterus annectens; assembly: GCF_019279795.1. Lineage (NCBI taxonomy): Eukaryota > Metazoa > Chordata > Ceratodontiformes > Protopteridae > Protopterus > Protopterus annectens. The sequence continues at coordinate 1,070,606,878 of NC_056741.1, read as the reverse complement.
CCAAAGCATAATTTGGTACCCAGCTCCAACAAAAATTAGTTGTACCTAAGAAAGACATTATTTCTTTCTTAGTTGTTGGTTTGGGTGCTTGCAAAATTGCTGTTTTTTTTTTTTTTTTCCTTTATCTAGTATTCTACCTTTATTGGATATCACATATCCCAGGTATCTAACTTGTTTTTTCCAAAGTTGTAACTTACTTTTGTTTACTTTGTGTCCTTGTATTGCTAAAAATTTTAATAATGCTACAGTATCCACCCTGCACTGCTGCTGGGTGCTGCTAGCAAGATGTCATTTACATAAAGTAGAATTTGACTACCTTCCGGTGGGGTAAACCCTGCCAGGTTGCTAGCCATTTTTTGTGCAAATATTGTTGGGCTCTCACAATATCCCTGTGGTAGTCGAGTACATGTATACCTTTTACCCTGAAATGTAAATGCAAACCAATATTGACTATCAGGATGTATAGGTATTGAAAAGAAAGCATTGCTAATATTTACCACAGAGAAATACTTCTGTTGCGGTTTCAAATCATTCAACAAGGTATGTGGGTCTGGCACCGTAGGTGCTCTAGGTATTACTGCATTATTTACAGCTTGTAAATCTTGTACCATCCACCATTTCCCGTTTGCTTTTCAATAGGAAATAGGGTGTATCACATGGTGAATCAGGAGATTCTACCAGTACTCCTTTTTGAGTAATGCTGCTATTATAGGCTTAATTCCTACTTCTGCATCCTTTCTCAAAAGGTATTGTCTTTTCTGTGGTCTAAAAGCTGACTTTGGGGTAATTGTAACTGGTCCTGCTGTTTGAATAAGCCCTACATTTAACTTGCCTGTTGACCACAGAGTTGTTGGAATTTTACACAAGGCCTTTTCTTTTTCTTTAAATAAAAATGCTAATTAGCTGTCCTTACTAGATTGCAAGTGTACAGCTGTATGTGTCTGTGTCAACCAATTCAGTTTTTGTTTTTGTATCCCTTGTCCTGACAGTTCTAAATCAGTCTGTTTTCCCATCTTGTTACCTTTTTTTCTAAGTCTGCCCATTTAACACTTTTGTTTTTTGTCAAGCTGACATGTGGCAGTCTATTGGACTTATACAATTTTATGAATTCCTGAGGTAATGAACAGCTTACTAGACTGTTTCCCTCAGTATCCCAATATAAAGTTCGTAATATTAATCTGTTAGCAGGATTTTTGAACAATTCTTGCTCATATTCCTTATCAGGTCCTGGTGTGCTACAGTAGTATAGAGTACAATGTAACAAATGCTGCTGATCAGTGTCAAGGGAGGGTACCTTACTGATGGCTACGTTCATCAGTTCTTTGGTTACTGCCCCTGGGCCAGTCATAACTAGGTCTTGGCTGTACCAATAATAGGCTTCACCCTCTGATCACACCACAAAAGCACGCATTTGTCTTTGTGCCTCCATACCCTGCATGGTAGGAACTACTGCTATGCCAAATATCTGCATAAGGTCTCTTCCCAGTAAGTTTACTGGATATTTTGCAGAAACTACAATTTTATTTTTCTGAGTCATACCTGAAACATGGTCAGTTATTGCTATATTATGGGAGAGTGGTTCCCTGTATAGCTGTCCATTTGCTGCTTTTACTAATATATAATCAGGTGATTCAGAATGTTTTGGTAACTTGGAGGGGTGTATCAAAGTCCGTGACGCTCCTGAGTCACACAGGAATTTGACTTCCCTTCCCTCCACCAGAAGTGTCACTTCTGGTTTTGTATCTGCTAGGTAGAGCTCCAGGCTCAACAATGCTAAATCTAAAATTTCATTTTCATTTTTATCCTCTACATCTGTTTGTACTTCCTCTATTCCCTCTACACATTTTCTTTTTGTTTATTAACCTTTCCTGATGATTTTTGATTGTTATCACTATCATATAGTCAGTCCTCATCTCCTTTATCTTCTGTCATTGCTTTCTTATTTTGTTTACAGTCCCTAGCTAGATGCCCTTTTTACCTGACTGTAATACAAATACTTCAGCTCCGTCTTCAGCAGTGAAGACTTGTGCCTTTTTTTTCTTTTTACTATTAAAGTGTCTTTCAGCATGTCTAGCATACTCAAGTAAGGCTTGCAGCCTGCTTGTTCGGTGATCTATCATATGCTTTGTAATCAAGCTACTGATAGAGGCAATGCAACCTTTTAAAAATGCATTTTTTAATTGTTGTTTAAAGCATTCTAATAATCTAGCATAATATCCATCTATTGTCTCATGTTCCTGTTGTTATGCATTGATTAATGCAAGTTCAGTCTGCTTTAAGTTTCCATTTCTCAGAGATTTTGTCTGTCAGACCTTTCACTATGTTGTCTAAAAATGTTTTTGAATTTCTAAGCTTCTGTTTTTCTACAATTTGCTTCCTCAATCCACCTGTGTGCTTGAGGTATGCCTAGTTGGTGCTGCTTTTTTGCCTGACCTCCTGCATCAGATTTAAGCTGTTTAAGGAGTTTAACTAGTGTAAGTTTATCTAGTTTACCATCAAATTCATATTTGTTAACACATTTTGTATAATACCTAATATATCAGCATGCTGTAATTGTATGTATTTTGTCTCTTTGGTTAGGGGCGGATCTTGCAAGGTTTTAGTGCACTGATTTCCCATGTCTTAAAAAAGACTGTTACGTAACCCTTTTCTTACCATGTGGTATCTTCTCCCCTTTTCTTACCACGTGGTATCTTCTTCCCTCTGTTCAGTCCTGTCTAGAATGACTGTCTACTTTATTCTGTTTTCCTGATCTATGACCAAATATACAGTACTGCAATTCGTTCCTGATCTGTAAAAACAAATCTAAGTAACATTGTACTATAGCCTGGTCCCTGATCTAAAACAAAAGCAAAGAGGGAAATTCTTCCTACCTGAGCCTCCCGTTTATGACTGCATGTTTTCTTCTTGGGGTCCAGTCTTCCGCTCTTCAGCCACAGATCAGAAAGTGGACAGCCTCTTTACACACAACAATTCAGTCGGAGGTCTTTTCACTCAAGAAGAACCATTTTGGCAACTTCTCCTGCGCAGATTTATTACCACCCATGCACTCTGACCTGTAGCTTACCAAGGGAATTCCGGCTAAGAAGGACCAAAATGTCAAATAAATTGTTAAAATCAGACTGTAAAAATCATTAGGCTTTTCAAAATGGCAGTCAATAACACAGGAGGTTCAAGTTCAAAACGTTTTACTAGTGTACACCAGGAGGCAGAAAACCATACAGTACAAGTATAGAATTCTGACTAACATGATACAGGAAGTAAACTTCTTTAAATACACTATACATTCAAGCTGTGCCCACCTTACTGACGTGGTCAGTCACAGGGCACTTACATCACTATAGTCTACAATATTCTATTCATAAGAAAGTGCTGAGGTTATACTTTTTAAAAACTTTCCCATGAGAATAATACAGCCTTGCAAGGCACCTGGTCAGTCATAATGTCTCTCTGTAAATGTTGCTCTTTCAAGGTTCCGGTTCTGCTCGAATACAATACTCGGTTCATTTCTTAATATGCTCCTTTGTCTTAGCAGCTGTACTTTGATCTCTGATAAGATTCACAAGGCCAACCATCTCAGGGAAAGGAAGAAAGATTTCAAAGCTAAATACATTTATTTTTCCCTGACCCAGCAGCTAGTTAGTAAAAGACATAAGCTTGCTGAGCTGGCTACTGCCAGGGTCAGAGTTCAATCACACTGCAGCTCTAAAGCTCCAAGCAATTACATGTAAGATCATTCTTACTGCCATATTGTAAAATAGAATAAAATGCATTACATACTATTTGCTTCTAAACTAGCACTTCATATATGTTTAAGTACATATTTTTCTAACATGCTGGTAGCGAGGATTGAGGTTCCCTGATTACTGAGCCATTGCAGGGGCTTCACATATTAATTTTTTCTCCCCTCCCCGAAAACTCAAGCTAGTTTTTCAAGTGACCCTTGAGAAATGTTGCTTGAGAGGGTTGGGCCTATCTGGGAATACTTTACCCCATTCCTTGTCTTGGGATTCCAGCTGCCTTGGTATTCCTGACCCCAGTACCATGCTCCACTATCCCATCATATGCCTGCAACCTAGCCTCCACCATAGTAATTTGAGATTTTCCTGGCTGGCTCCCTGTAGCCATAGATGCCCCTCAGACTCCTCCTGCCTTGTAATGCAAATACTTAGCACAAGGGCCTCCATGTCATGGTAAGATTTCATCATGTTAACATGGCACAATTTGTGCCCCTGCTTCCTGCCTAGCAGTTCTACCATGTAGTTAACATCACTGACCTTCCTTACCACCTTGTAAAGTCCCTCCCAAGCTGCCTGCAGCTTGTTGTGTCTGACAGGAATGAGAACCATTACCTGCTGCCTACAACATACTTTCTAGTTCAAGCATTCCTGTCATACCAGACATTTTTCTGCTGTTGGGCTTCTGCCAGGTTATAATGGGCCAAGCTCATGAGTTCCCTGAGCATTGTCCTGAGGTTTAGGACATATGCCACAACAGAGTCCTTATGAGATTCACACTCACCCACCCACTCATCTTGTATCAAATTTAGAAGTCCCCTCACCCTATGCCCATACAAAAACTCAAAGGGTGAAAAACCCATGGATTCCAGGGAAGCCTCTCTGTAAGCAAACAGCAGATGGGACCAATATTTGTCCTACACCCTCTTGAACTGATCTGTAAATGGCCATAGCATGGACTTGAGTGTAGAGTTTAACCTCTCAACAAGACCATTATTCTGGGGATGGTAGGGGATGATCTTTAGGTGCTTCACCCCACAGTACTTCCACAGACAAGCTAGCAGGTCTGACATGAAATTGGCACCTCTATCAGTCAGTATTTCATTTGGGAAACCTACCCTGCTGAAAATCTCTAACAAAGCATTTGCCACTTTTTTGCCTCAATGGAGGACAAAGCCACTGCCTTGGGGTATCTGGTAGCATATTCTACTACCACTAGGATATACGTTTTCTCTGTGGAACATGGGGTACTCAGAGCCAACACAATATCCATAGCTACCCTATGAAATGGCTCCTCAATCACAGACAAAGGCATAAAAGGAGTTTTTACCTTGTCTCCTGCCTTGCCTGCCTTTTTACACTTCTCAAAGGTCCTGCAGTACCCTGTTACATCTCTGGAAACCCCAGGCCAATAGAAGTTTTACAGAATACATCTCTTTATAGATTTTATGCCCATATGACCTGCAAAGGGAATATCATGGGTTGTGACTAGAAGTGCCAGATGGTAGGCTCTGGGCACTACCAACTGCTGTATTCTGTCACCCTCTAGCCCTCCCTCAGGGGTCCACTCTCTATCCAGTAACCCTATGTCCCAGTACACAGATTCCCCCTTCCCTTGAGAATGCGGTGCCTCATTAGCTACCTCCCTCAGGCCTTGTAATGTTGGGTTTAAGAGCTGATCCTGTCTCAACTCTCTCTTAGTAACCCTTCCTAGCTCCCCTTCCACAGGAAGTCTGGCATTCTCTGACAGCAGTGCCTCACTGTCAGCCTGGGTACTACTACTCACCTCTGCTCTTGCAGTTGCTCTGTACAAGGGAACATCAGTACCCGCAAGCAGCTGTGGCTCACTTTCACTCTCACTGCTACAGGGTAGCTCCCTCCCTGAAGTAACCACCTCACCAGTCCTGGCTGCAAGTGTGCAATCTGTATGGGTGTCCCCCAGGCTACCAGACCCACATGCTTGTCTCCAAGTCTGACTGCATGTAACTGCATGCAGACATGGTACTGGATTATCAAAATTATTCCCTATCAGGACATCTGCAGGGTGATAGTTTGGTACCATTGTTGTCTCTAGACAACCTACTATTGTCATTTGGCATTTTGTCATTCCATCTTACTGGCTCTCCCACCTTTTATTCCCCACCTTGCCTCCATGGACATCTATATGCTACATGGCCCCATGGGTTGCATTTAAAAACATATATCCCATGGTCCTGGACATGTCCCTGGACTAGTGGCTTCCCCTGCTACTGGCAGACTCTGTTGGGACAGTCTGGGCTGCCCACTGTGGGTTCCCTTAGACCCACTAGCAGCACTGGGTGTCCATTTCCTGTGCAGTGATGCCTTGCTTGCTAGGTATAGGTCTCCCTTCTTCCCCAACTCATCTGCAGTAGTGCACTGTCTATCAGCTAACCAGATTCTCATGTCCTCAGGCAAAGTGCTAAGGGCTTGTTCCCTCACCAAAAGGTCTGCCAGCCATTCAAAAGTGGTGACCTGACATCCACTCACCCACCTATGAAAATAACTGTTAGTTCAGCAACATATTCACACACACTTTCATCTGCCTTGCATCTATGCTTACAAAACTTTTTCCTATAAGTGTTAGGTGTTAACTTAAAATATTCTGGCAAACATTCTTTACAACATTATAATTTAAACACTCGGTATCAGACAGTTTAGAAATTACAGTTATAGCTTTACCGTGAATTAAGGGGGTCAGGAATTGTACCCAGAGCCCTTGGTCAACATTATACTGTTTACATACCCTCTCAAACATATGAATGAAAAATTATCCCCCTCTGTAAATTGTTGAAGAAATTTTCTGTTGCTTCTGGGGTTCAGTTACTCCCTTCCCCATTACCTCCATGACTCTGATGAAGAGTCAGTATCTTTTTTTTATGTTGCCTCTGCCTCTCATTCTCCTCAGCCTGCAGACATCGCAATTTCTTATTTTCCTCAGCCTCTAGATGTCTTAGTCTGTCTGCTGCTTCTATTTTCAAATGATTGGCCTCCAACTCAATTCTCTTTAACTCCAGACAGATTTTTAAGTCTCCTGTGGAAAGGTTGAGCTGTCCATTTTCTGAGAGTTGTATATCTCTACAGCCAACCTGATTGTCCTTCTGGTTGCTTTTCTGTGATGCAGCTGTGACTAAAGCTGCAATCATGTCTGCTTTAGTCAGGTTGGCATGCACCAGTCCTTTAACCTGGTAAATCTCAGCCAACTGGCTCCTTGTCAGCTTGCCATACTCCTCTGCTAACATGCTTGCCTGCTGCCCCTGACTAACTAAGCTAACAAAAAAATAAAACAATTGTGATATGAACTCTGAATGTTCACTGTGTGGCTGATTGAGAGTACAAACACTTTTAGTGACCACTGTACACAAGCTACAGGAATTCAATATCCACACCACTATAAGCCAATTAATATGTGATGTTTCTCTCACCACTATCAACCAATTAACATGTGATATTGATATCTCACCACTGCCAAACAATTAATATGTGAAGCCCCTGCACTATCCCAGTAATCAAGGAGCCTCAATCCTGACCAACAGCACCGGTGAGGGATGTACACATTGGGAGGATGACAAATACCCACACAGTAAAGTACAATTTCCCCTTAAAAGCACAGAGAGACCACAGTCAGTCTAGGGATGGTTTCTTCCTCTTTCTCCAGATCCCCAGTAAGACTCCCCACTGGCACAGCAATAGGGTTGAGATCTCAGCCAATTGACCAAGCCAAAACTTCCAGCACTCTCTCTGTCCAAACAGTGCTTCATGTCTGTGACCAAGTAGCTCACACACACACACACACACACACACACACACACACACACACACACACACACACACACACACACACACACACACACACACACACTTTGAGATTTGATTTATACACAAACACACACCTGGGAAAGGTTGGCACAGGTTTACTAGCTATACCCCCTTCTGCCCAGACTATAAGGTAGTACCAGCTACCACCATCCACTACTTATCAACTACTTTTAAGGCCCTTACCAAAAGGTGCCCAATCTTACTGTGTAATGTTACTATTAATCCAAATAGTAAATGTGACAAAGACTAAGGCTATTTAGGAATGGCCTATACAGTGTCACCAAATACATATGCAAGTACTCTAAGAGCTTAAATATTTCTAAACAATTAAAAGGTTTAAATATATTTAATAATAAATAATAAATTTGCCTGAATCTTGCTATCTCACATGCATGGATTTGAAATTAACTTTGCATGCCTTTTTAACTGAGGGTTTTGGGTAATAAATGGATGTGTGGAGTACAGCTGTACAGTCTGGTTTACTAATCCAACTGCTTATTTATTATTTTACTTAAAGCACAGAGCACAGGTTAAGCATGCATCAAGGACAATGAACCCTACCTGAAATGCAGTTATTAAGTTTTTTTACTTTTGAAATGGGAATTCTCACTTACATCTCTTTGGTCTATTCATCAGGTAAACTCTATTCCCATTCTATGGCACTACACTCATGCATCTTATAAGGGCAATGTCAACATTTTCTTAAACCAATATCAAATCAAAACTTTACATTTCTTCATAGCAATCCGTGATGGAGAGGTGAAGATTTTCTTGCAGCATGATTTGTGCTATATGATCCCTACATTTCCATTTACAGTGCTTAGTTTCTATTTAGGAAAAAAATATGTCTTTATTTTTAGTAGGCATTAAGGTTACACAATGTGCATAATTTAATAGTTTGTCTTTTTCTATTATAGAAAAAATATGTTTGTTTTAGATCTTTCTCTCTCTCTGTCTTCTCTTAATAGAACCAATAATAAGTGTGTAATTGCATCATACAACTCTCCCTCTAAAGATTTACACAAAAATGTTGTAGTTATCCTGCAGAAGAGCAGGATCACTGAATGCTACCTATGGAAAAAAAATAATTTCTGGCAGAAGAAAAACAAAACAACATTTTAAAATCATTGTTTCTAAGGGAAATATTTCAGACTATCAATGGTAAGGTTGCTGAATTAGATGCTAAGGTGTTGGAAGAAGAAAAAAAAACTTCTGAAGATGTAAATCATTACTGCTACTTCCTGAACCTTCAAATGCACAAAAGCAAAGAACAAAAAAAATACAGAAGTAAAACCTAAAGAGGATGAAAAAAGAGAAAGGAAGATCTATGAAAAAGTCAGAGATTGTTAATTTCTGACATAATGCACAAGAGAATGTTCAGATCCTCTGTCAGTCACTAACAGGAAATGAAGAGAACAGACACTCTGGTACTTAATTTGTTGTTGACTGTATCTTTAGCAATGCTAAGAACTGACTACCAGGAAATGATTTTTTTCACTTTAGGATGCACAGTAAAATGTTATCATCTGGCCATCCTTTCTCCATCTCTGCCTACATCTGTGCTTCATGAAGATACTCTTTAAGGAACTCTGAAAAGGAAAAGAATGTGCCCAACAGAGTCAATAAAAAATACTACAGAGTTGCAGTGGATAACAGCTTTTTAGTTTCAGCATGTTCCTCCTAACTCCACCTCATATCACCTCAGAACATTTTCTGTGTAGAAAGTGTAAATCTAATAAAGACATTTTATATCTGTGAAAAAGAAAGTGTTCTTTGTTGAATATACTTAAGGGGATAAAAGCAGCTAACCATATCACTGTACTGTTCCTACACTTCTTCCCTTACTGGATTGCTAAAAGCTGGATAGGCTAGACTTTTCGTAACTCATAAAGCATATCTAAATATGATGGATCAGGGGTGGGCTAAACAGGTAAAAAGCACTGCTATTTGCTATTATGTTCTAAGACAGGTTCTCGCAGAAGATTCTGGAAAACAGCACCCCTGGCAATTATTTGAATCCTTTTTACCTGTCCCCATCTGCTGACCATCAGCTATCCCCTCTAAAGGGTCTTGGGCCCAATCTGTCTTTATCTGGCAGCTTATTTAGGTGACAGCATACCAGAGATCACAAATGCAGCTTGTTTGGTCTTTGCCTATCCACAGAGCATCAACTTTCACCTACAGTCAAACTAGACACTGAATGGGTTTTCGTGATCTTCAGTCCATCCAAAAGCCCCAAGGCTCATATGCCCACAGAGTGGCATATCTAGTTCTCCTTGCTACCAGTCCAGTCCAGACAGCTGGAAGTATAGCCTTCATTGAGAAGACTGCTGGGATCTTCTAAACGAAGCCCTAATGCCTAACCAATGGTGGTTGATGTGGGGACCTGTGACTTGGTGGTGCCCTGATAGGACCTGCCCTACAATGTGTGTGTGCTTCCAAACATGCATGCTGTAATCAAGTGCTCCCTTCAGGCACAGAAGTCATGGGGCAGTGATGCAATGCTGTTGTCAGCAAGATTTTGTCTGCTGGCTGTAAAATGGAGCAGCACATGGAACTTCCAATGTCTACCACAGGAATGGTGAGCTAGAATGGCCACTCACTCCTGTTCTCCCCAACCCAGTTAACTCTAGTGTCCAAGGCACTACTAAAACTCAGGTCTAAGTCATAGTCAGTGTTTTAGCCCTCTCAGCCATGGAGCTGGGAAACCAGGTTGTTAAATTGTGACTATCTGACCCACAAAAATAACTACCAGGGATCCGTCCTACATTTGATATTTAAAATTAGAGACATCTTTCAGATGGTAGTACTAAATGTAAACTAGTAAAAGTAATGATACTGAACATAAACTTGGGGGTTGAATGAACACAAGTAAATATTACACGGTAGATACTGCAATATAGTAATCTGCTTGAGGAAAGGTTTCTGAGATAACATACCTGCCTCAGCACTCAAGTCTTTCCTGAGGGTATGATGCAGTTTGTTTGAGTCAGAACATATTTTGTGGAAAGGCAGCCAAAAGCATTAAGAACTGAAAAAAATTCAAAAGAAAAAGACAGGTCAAATAGAACTATTTTAGGCCTTCACAACATCTTTAGCAAAGGTCTTCCCTGCAACTTCTGCACACTTCAGAAGCTCCTTTTCAGAACCCCCCAGGAAGAAACTAAAGCAAAGAAAAATCAATACCTTTCCAAACCATTATTTTTTCTTCAAAAAATGAAAAAAAAAATGAAATAAGTCTCATTGACATCTATCCCCTATGGTAGCAGCTTCTTTCTATTTCCAACATATTTCTAAAGGAGAAAACTAATTTCCTTTGTGCAGACACATAGAAAAATCATTTCAGATAAGCAGGTGCAGAAGTCTGTGCCTCTGAGGGATACAGTAAAGCCCCAACAACTCCTCTGCATGCTTGCATGCCAGAAACACTAAGGGCATACATTTCCTGTGGATTTCAAACAGGTTCAAGTCCTGTAGCAAAAAGTAGCACTTAAACAGATAACCAAAGCAGCAGTGAAGAAAGGTATACTAATTAAATATCTTTCTTCTTTTTCTTCTTCTTTCGTCTTTTCTAGGTTAGGGGTCACCACAGCCGATCATCTGTCCACTCATGATTGGCAGTGGAGTTTTACGGTGTCGAGTTGCCAACCCGGTGCCCAACCTTCCACAGAAGGCACACACATGCACACACTCACACCTAGGGCCAATTTAGAGTGTCCAATCCACCTACTGCATGTATTTGGGATGTGAGAGGAAACCGGAGTACATGGAGGAAACCCACGCGACCACAAGGAGGACATGCAGACTCTGCACAGAAGGCACCCCAGCTGAGAATCGAACTGGAGAACCTCTTGCTGTTAGGCGGCAATGCTAACCGCTGCACTTATGATTACCAAAAAAGCATGGTGCTTACAGACCTGTTATATATTCCACCTATCTAGACAGGTCTATCAGGGCAGAAAGTTCATAACGATTGCAACATTCAGCATTTCTATAATAACACCATGTTCATTGATGAAGACAGCAAACATGGAAGATGTCTCTTTTGAAGTACAGAAGGACCCTCCTTAAGGAGGTATGTGAGGTTCAAAGTGGAGCAAAAACATAATCAATTTGCAGTTCTACCCTTTGATATGATCACAGCCCCAAGGACATTTGCAAAATAGCTACCCTGTTTGAACTTTATTTAGGACAAGGATTAACATTTTCATTAAACTAGATGGTTGCTGACATATAGCAGAATTTAGATTCCAAGCAACACCTAAATTGTCTCAAGTTTTAGACTCATTTGAAAACTTGGGAATCACTATTAACTGGAACAAGTCATGCTTAAAACAGAATCTGATGATTCAATTCCAGGGGTCAGTGGAAGGCACCTTACTGCATAATGTTTTTATTCTTCTTGATAAATATTAGTAAACTGCAAATGTTATTCAAGCCATCATTCAAGAGGTTCTAACAATAACAAGAGCATGTCATGAGACTTCAGGATACATGGCATCATTCCTGACTATAATTCAATCTGAAAGGTTCCACATGACAAAAACGCAGTGGGTTTTCAGATCCATTTGGACAGGATAACTCAGTCCTTTGTATATATATCCTTTTCTACCTCTGTCCATTTCTACAGTACTCAAAGTGGATGGGCTCACTATGAAAACCTAAACAAGGATCCTCCTGTGTCACCTTTATAGCATGAGCAACACATCACACCAGATGCCTCAGATTATGATAAGGGAAGCATACTTTTGGTTACTGACAATTCAAGGTAAGTGGGAATTAACCATAAAAAACTCAACACTGAAATATAAAAGGGACATGGTTTATTTAATTGTTGGTTGAGCTTTTCATCAATGACTGTCTCTAAGCCAAGTCCAAATTAAAAAAAAAGTAAAAGTTTTGGGTACTTGTTTCAAATTATTGTAACTTGCACTTGTTGTTACTAAGTCTAAAAATAATTGCAGATTGGAGCTTTACTCCAGTCCCACTGAACTTCTTTTACTATTTTTATGCCAATTTAATTTTTGTTTAACTTCTTTTGTGCCTCTCTCTCTTAGTTATCCTACAACTGTATTATACACTAATTAATTGTCTTTGGAGCTTTTGTCTCATGGCTTCTGCTAAAAAGGGGCTATTGCCCAATCAGACTTCCTAGTAAACAAATAGAATAAATAAATACACAAAATAGCACTTCAGTAATGTGGTATACAAACAGGCAAAGGTTAATACCTTATCATGATCTGTAAACATCTTGAAATGAACTCTTCAAAATCAGTTTCTTTTCAAGCTATATACTTGCCAGGCTTTTGCAACCTGAAGTTGGTCTTCCCCAGCAGACGGCTTGCTGCTGCACATGACTGGAAGCTGGTTCCACATCTCTTCAGTGCTATCATACTGTTGTGGAGCCACCCATTTACAGATCTCTCTTTCTATCAGAAAAAATGCAAACTGACTAAACTGTACTGCAGCACTCACCTGGAAAAGGCTTTAAAAACAGATTTTTTTCTTTCAAGTAGAACAAAATCTAGAGTAATACTTTCCCTCAACACATTTGAAAGAATGCTAATGGCATCAAAACTGTAACAGTCTCACGTGATATTAACAGACCAAAACTGTTAAGGAAGGCAAGATTTGTCACTGGTTTTACAAATATTTGAACAACCACAATGGGAATTGTCTCTTATATGCTCTCCTCTCTCTTAGCAACAGAATGACAATTTCAATCAGTTTTGGCATCCCTTAAAATGGTTGCCTGGATGATCTCTTAAGTACTTCAAACAGGCACCTCTGATTTACAAAGCCATGGAAATTCTGGAAGGAGGTAGGACCCCTAGAAATAGAAAATTATATCTCTGTAAATGAAAAATCTTTTGGCATGAACACTGGCTAGGAATCACATCATAAGGATCTGTGCTACATTAGATATACTAAGCAATCCTTTGTATATTCTACAGTTAGCTTTCTGTTCTGTCAAGTTGCATGTTTCAGCAGAATCACTATACATGCACATAATTCTCTTTATTGACATAATTCTCTTTATTGACAAACCCTGGAATAAAACTATTTTAAACAGTATTGTTTATCGGAGGTCACAGAAATATAAACAAGTATTGTCAGAATTTGCATACTAGAGATATTGTAGAGATGGACAGACTGCTATTGTGCTTGTGACCTTGTTTTTAAATTATGTTTTACATGAATAGAGTACTGTTAAATATACTGAATATAAGAGCATGAGAAATATATCAAGAAATGAAAATGTTACTAAAAATGCAACAATCTGAACTGTCATTCAGATGACAAAAAAAGAGATTATTGCATGATTTTGTTATCTATTAGAGTGTGAGTTATGGCTGAATTTTTTTTCGACTGTAACACTTAAGCCTTGAAACTGCTGATTTTGTTTTTATGTATATTAGCTAGTTTTAAATTCTACCTTATTAGATTTGATTTTTGTGAGTCTCAACATGCTGCTATCCTATTCAAAAATAAACCTATTTGCACATCATGACTTATATCACCAGGTATTTGATTTGAGATGTACAGAAGTGAGATCTTTATAAGCAGAGCACCTGAAAAGAACTATGGCAAAATCCATCCATTGTCAGGCAGCTTAGATGCTACAAAGAAATTAAAATCAGAATTTTTATTTGTTTGATGCTAGCAAACAATAATTCAATCCATTCCATGATGCTGAGTCCTATGTTGATAAAGTGACTCTATGAACAATTGACACTGTCCGCAAGTAGGAAATGGAAGGAGATTGTCAGGCCTTTCTTCCATATCACACAACCAGCACACATTACCTACCGATAATTTAAAGTCACCAATCCACTTACTGCATGACTTTCAGATATGGGTGAGAACTGATTCACCCGCAGAAAATCCAAATGAACTCAAGGAAGAAGACTTCATACACAATATGAACCCTAGCAGAGAACCAACATAGAGAATCTTTTGCTGTGAATAATGCTTCTCACAAACAATGGTTACCTTTCCCCAAATAAACATGATCAAAATGATTTGATGACAACATTATTTTTATGATAAATAAGACCTTATAAGGGTGTGTCAGGTCTCACTGTACTAGAACAGTAGCCACATTTGAGGTATTTGGAAAATTTCAATTCACATTTGTGTAGCAAGGAATTGCACACCTGCTGGACATTACAAGCCAAATACCCTGTCTGTGTGCAGGACAGAATCTGCAACAGTTGTCTAACCAGGAATGCTTTAGCATTCTACCACTGCCCTGAATTTCCATTAGGTAGATACTACTGGGTGTTCTACATAACTGCTAATAATCCTTTGGTGATCCTATTTAAACAATATAATGTACAGCTGAGTTGGCAATCATCATAGTAAGAAACGTGAAAGAGACAGTGTGCAAATGAAAGAGTCAGAGTGAGAGCGACAAAGTGAGTGAAAATGAGAGAGAGGCAGAGAGACCACAGCAGCAGTTATGTGTATCTTTTCACCTTCCTCCTGATCTGCCTAAATTCAGAACATAATTAATAGAAGTTTTCTGATCTGCTGGAAAAATGTATTGGATTCTTCTGGTTGCATTTTCTCTGCATTATTGGAGCCACAACCTGTATCATACAGTCGTACTTCATGTGCATCTGTTGTAGCACAGTATTTCTGCAGGATGATGCTGTTCCTTACTGTACAAGGTGGAAAGTGCAACCCAGTGCTGGTGATTGAACGTAAAGGCATACGAGTGATGTCACAGTATTGGGCTGATGAAGACGTGCACAAGCGGGCATGGATTCTGATAGGAAACTTTGCACTAAGATGAGGTGAAAAGCAAGTTATACTGATGCATTATTATAGCTGCAGTACTGCACGTCTGTCACTGAGTGGATCTCTCAAAAGGCTGCTGATAAAGTGAATGTTTCACTCACTTGAATTTTCCTGCTATTCCATGAATGGGGAGAGCAGTGCAAACACAGGTAATCCTATCTCTCCAGGCAACAGGCAGACTGCCTGAAGAGTCATTGCGTGCATGTGTAACAACTCACTAGAGCCCGAGGATGAATAATTACTAGTATTAATTATCTTCTTATAACAGTGATAGTTTTAGATTGTCATAGTCTTGAAATGACAACAGCATACACATCTATCTCTGCTTGGAGAAGCATGCTTATAGGGCATATAGCACAATATTAGGTATCAAAATGCATATATGACTGAGTCCATCTGTACATTGCACTCCAGCAGAAAGATATATGATTCTGTTGTGCAAATGCTGCTTGTTGACACAGTTGTCTGTTTACTGTCTGCAATATTATGGTGCTACAAAAGTATCCAACAGGATAGAGCATATAAATATATATATATATATATATATATATATATATATATATATATATATATATGAAGCAGCTGAATACAGATGGAGTAAGTACTTCAGAGTGGATAAACCACCTGGACTTAATGTAAAAAACAGTATTAAACCAATTTTAAAATTTAAGAGAGAATCTTTATGAATTAATGTTTACCGGGCATTATAATATGTTATTTTGTAGTGAATGAGTTAAGTTATTTGTGTTAGATGGTTGATTAATTATTGATCATGTGACCAATTTGACGCTGCTGGCTGTTGATATAAATTGAATGTGAGCAGAATTGAAAAAGAGTTAATTATAACTCAAAACTCTGCGTTTTACTGTTTTATTGTTGTTTCTGCATTGAATAAATTTTAGATGGTTGAGTCTCCCGCTTGTTTTGTTTTTGATATGAATTGCCTTTAGTGACTGGGACCCATTTGAACATCAGGAGATTCGGTATCTTGTTCATATAACACCAGTTAGCACATGCAGGATTTTTTAAACTACAGCAGTCACAGAGCAGTACTGGAACATTCAGTGAGACATACATGATGTTCTGATACTGTATGTTTGTTAAAAGGAAGCTATACAACATCGTCATTCTCCACACCACATACACTAGATGTGGGTTAAGAGTAGAATGACAGGCTCAGCTATCATCACAATGGACAAGGAGCTGTAAAGACTTGATAAAATGGACATGAGCTTTGATGTTCTTAGTGAAAAAGCACATAGTGAGAGCACACAATCAGACAGCAGATGTCAGTCAGTAAATATGGCTTATATAAAGAATATAGGCTGACAGTTACAAAACAGGTGTGCATGTAAACAGCAGTCAAGTTGCTTGTAGCACATGTAAACTTCTGTATGCATGAGTATCAGTAGGCAGGTTACAAACACACTATGCATCTGAGCCTTCTGATGTATGTATGATCACATCCAATGACAGATATGTATAGTGTATGCTAACCCACATATTGACCTGCTGTTGCTGTTCCCCTTTTGTGGAAGGCATAGGGAGTACAGTTTATATTCTCTGACCATTGGCAACGTAGGTGAGCACTATTAGCATCACTGTTATTTATGCCTTCATTTACAGTAGCACAGGACCTCATGCAATGGTGTACTTGTTTAGAGTAGAGCCATCTTTAATAGTTTGGGAAGCTGTATATAGCTGCATAGCACATGTGATAGATAACACCATGTATCAATAACCTTTCTTACGATAATTATCCTAAAGACAAGGAAGTTAGGTCTTTATGGCTAATGTCTCTAAAAGCTTGAAAATATTCAGCGAGAATGCTGCATTTTGCTCCGATTAGTCCCTCTAGTTTTGTTTTCCCCTGCATATAGCCACCTTCATAAAGTTGCACTTGCAGCACCTGCATCATGCATACCACAGAGTCACTTGCTCAACATTATAGGTAAAGGATGAGATTGCACACACTCTGTCTGACCTGGTGAAGTAACTAACTGAACAGCACATGTATCAGTGGGCCTAGTAAAGAGACTGCTGAGGTTTGTTACCTCACCCTCTGCCTACTGACCACTGTCATCTCACTGCAGCAGCTCCTTCTACCATATATCATATTGAGTTACAATGGAGCAGTAATACCAGCTACCTGTACAGTTTCAAAGCCCCCCTGTACAAATGAAGATAACAGTACCTCCTCTCGCCCATGACTTGATAGTTTTATAGATGGGCGGTCTCCCTACCAGTGAGTACAGCTATGGTGCTCCCTTCTTTACCTTTCCTGCACCTCGTGCTCACATTTATGTATTTTTTATTCCACCTGCCCCACTTCTTTTTGTCAACATACCACTCCATTGTTGCCTTGTACCACCTGTATCAATGCCTTTACTTATCTATGCTCTTTATCCTGCTTGTCTTTTCTGGGTGTACCTTTTATTTCCTGCCCCTACCTTATAGACCTATCTTGACACCAACTTATTGTCATACGTAATATAAAATGGTATTTTACTCAAAAACTTGCCTGATCACATATCATAGAAGTTTGTCTGCTTCACTTCCCTTCCCTTCCATGTTACCTTGAGTTTGTCTCTCGCTCTTGCTTTATGACGCCATCACACTCATACCTTTTATTATTTCTCCTACATTCCCATTTATTAGAATACAGAGTGTATTTTGCAATGTGTAGTACCAATTCTGCTTCACACCAATGTACTCATTTGTAATGTAGTCATGAGCATACTCTGCAATACACTGCACCAGTGCATGCATA
Organism: Protopterus annectens; assembly: GCF_019279795.1. NCBI lineage: Eukaryota > Metazoa > Chordata > Ceratodontiformes > Protopteridae > Protopterus > Protopterus annectens. The sequence continues at coordinate 1,070,588,731 of NC_056741.1, read as the reverse complement.
CCTAATGCACAGTGTGACCTACAACACACATCATGTAAACTTAGACTACTGTGATTAGGTATCACACTGATATCATTGCAAGGTCACCATATATGGGGCTTGTAATCGGGTTATCTAGTCTTGTCCTCCCAGAAAGTACTTCATTTCTGCAGCATTATGGCTGTGATAGATTGCTACATGAATATCTTTGTATTTATGCCTATATTTTTGTCTCTTTTCTCTCTCTTTCACCATCTCTGTCTCCAGTGTAACAGTGGACAGCCATGTACAACCTGTCCTGTCTCTTTCAGTGCCAAGTCTGCATTTTTTAATCACACTGTTGCAGCTGATAATGAACTGCTCTGTAAAATCATTCCTTTGTGAGTGGTAGCATACTGCCCTCTCCTACAAGGTGCAACCTATTTTCCTGTACCAGTAGCACAAAACATGTGTGTGCCATAACCAAGCAGTGTGTTAATAATATTCTATACTAATGCACACAGAGTGCATGGACATTATTTCTGTATTCATGAGAGTTTCACACCTCTGCTCTTTACATAATACTATGTCATACCATGTGGCTATTTTGAAACTTAAAGCTTTCTCAGTTTCTATATCATAATGTGTAACATCCTTAGTTTCAGTCACAGTATCATGTATTTCAAGTCATGCATTTTCCCTGGTACGGCAAGTTTAACATGATATTTCTTTACACATTTCACGTCTCACATCACATGTCACATCACGACATAGGTCGAGTATTGTATTGTTTTCCTTTGGCTTCTATCATCTCTCCTTACAGAATTTGAATGCTGTGTAATTTTTTTTTGTCATCAGTAACATCGACTGCTAATCCATAGCTCCATTAAAGAGAATTGTGTGTTTTAAATAATGTTTTTTCTGATAGTGTACAGACGTTCTGTTACTGCACTCTACAGGCCCATGCTATGTGTAGACTTTTCTTGGACATTGCTGATCATGGACAATTTTCAGCTCTCCAAATCTATTTGTTTTGCATATTGCTGGTGTTCTGGCCTTATTTTGTCTCTTTCAACTCCTGTACAATTTCTGTTGTTTAAAAATAATATCTCTTCTAACAGGTTGTGACTATTATTGTGAGCATATGCAGAATGTGTGTCTTTGTCCTTTTATTAGGATAACATAGCAATATATTCACTTCAGGTATTACTTGGCAGTAGGCCTCCATTGCTTAAAGGCAGCTGTATGGCTCTTCAGGTGTCATGCAAGTTACATCCTTGGTATCTTTTGATATAATACTATTTAAGAGGATAGAGTGACTTCAGTGTTTTCTTAACATCTGCATCTGTCCATCCATGTGGGACTTTATAATGACCATACACAGTCTGTATTACACCATATGCATATGGCAAATTGGCTACCTTATTACTCCTGTCTTGTAAGAGTTCTGTAGATATTTTATTCCAAGGTATCTGAAACTGTTGTATCATAGTATTGTTTGTGCTGTGCACACTTGCACAATGGTAAGCAAGGATGCGCTCGCGCGTGCGTGTATGTGTGTGTCTGTCTGTCTGTCTGTCTGTGTGTGACTAATGTGTCAGTGTGTAATACTCATGCTTAACACCATGTGAATTGTTTCAGTGTGGCTTAGAGTTACATTTGGTACTTGGTTATTGCAGGACCCTGCTTATAAAGATAATGATGATGATTATTGTGACAAACCGAAATGCTGCCAGCCCATCTAGCTGGAATTTTGTAAATAATTATATGTCACTTGAAAATATTAATATGATTTATATAGAAATGTGACACTGCCAGCGCAGCTATCTGGAATTTTGTAAATACTCATATGTCATTTGTGAATATTAATATGATCCATAGGCTTGTTGTATAAATTTAAGAGAACTATATGTTATGTGGCTATTAAACTACTGGTACTGAAGTGTGTGTTGAACTGTATGTTCTGTACTGAGCTTCAAGAATGTAACCACAGTGTACCCTGCTGGAAAAGAGCAGAACCTGTGCAGATGTGTCTTTTAATGGTAGAAGTTAGAACATAAAGAGTTAACTTGCAAAACTTCAAGGAAATAAGTTGAAATTGTTTATGATGTGCTATGAAAGTTAATTTCAAGGCAGCAAGGAGACAGGATGTCTAGAGCTAGGAGTTTCTTTCTGTTGTCTTGAAACAGAAATTATTACTAGGTTTAAAATGCAGAAGTGTTTAACTGTTGTTTTGACATCCAGTTCTAGGCAAACTTCTGAGAGATATGTACTTCTCACACAGCGATGCTAAAATTTCTGTTGGTATCTGTTAGCCTGGGAACTAAAAGAAGGTGACAAATAGTGATGTCATCCAGCTGACCCAGCAGTAATGTTTTGATATTAATTTGAGAACTCTCTCAGAGACTGTACATTTTGTATTTGTCTTTGGACTGGGAAACATCCTCTCATCAGCTGTTGCCTTGGTAATAGTAAGTAACTAGGGTACAGTGATATCCTTTAGATATAGATAGGAATATAGTAAAGATTACTTTAGATGTTTTCTGTATTTGTTTGAGACTGTCCTGCAATTTTGTTTTAAAATATTTCCTTTGATTCTGAACTCTGTAGTCACTGTGTTGTTATGGAGTACTGTCTTGTTCTTTTATTATTTATTATTAACTATATTTAAACCGTTTGATTGTGGCTTATTTGTTTAGAGATATATAAGCTCTTAAAGTACTTGCATATGTATTTGGTGACACTGTACAGGCCACTCCTAAATAGCCTTGGCCTTGATCACACTTACCATTTGGATAATAGTAATATCACACAGTAGGATTGGTCATCCTTTGGGAAGGGCCTTGTAGTAGCTGATAAAGAGCTGGTTGGTGGCAGTGATAACTACCTTTTAGTCTGGGCAGAAGGTGGCATAGCTAGTAAAACTGTGCCAGCCTTTCACAGGATTGTGTGTGGGTTTGTATATAAATCAAATCTCAAAGTGTGTGTGTGTCAGCTACTTGGGCAGAGACACAAAGCACTGGTTGAACAGAGAGATTGTTGGAGGTTTTGGCTTGACTGCTCAGCTGAGATCTTAACCCTATAGCTGTGCCAGTGGGGAGTCTTATTGGGGATCTGGAGAAAGAGGAAGAAACCAGACCCAGACTGACTGAGATCTCTGTGTGCTCTTAAGGGAAATTGTACCTTATTGTGTGTCTACTTGTCATCCTCCCAATGTGTACGTCCCTCACTGGTGCTAGTGGTGAAGATTGAGGCTCCTTGATTACTGGGCCAGTGCAGGGGCATCACAATTATGATGATGATGATGATGTGATTATGTCTGATCATGGCATCAAGTTTCTGCTTTTTTGTCATCCTCCCAATGTGTACATCCCTCACTGGTGCTAGTGGTGAGGATTGAGGGTCCTTGATTACTGGGCCAGTGCAGGGGCATCACAGTTATGATGATGATGATGATGTGATTATGTCTGATCATGGTATCAAGTTTCTGCTTTTTTGATTGTCCAGAAACATGTCAAATGCACCATGTTGCCTTTGGCTATCTTAGCATGCTGTATCCTATTACTAGTGACTTACTGCCCAACATTCTGATAGTGGAGCCCTACTGTCTGACAGTCTTATCTTACCCACACACTGCGCCTGCAGACACACTAAGTTATGGAGCATTGTATCCTAATGAGCATTATGATTTATTTTCCTGTTTGCTGCTTGTCTGTAACATGGCTGTGGCTTTACCATGATGTAAATAAATGCCTAAAATGTTTCCCTCTGTGAAAATATCATCCTATCAGTGTGGCATATTGCCTATGCCATGTGGGTCTTCAACATGTATTTCTGCAGATGTTGGGCATCCACAATAGGGTGTACAATAAATGCAGCATATTGAGCAGGAGGAATTATACAGATATAACACACATGACACTTTCTGGCAGGTCCTTTGTGTTTATTTTCTCCATCAATAAACATTTAAGGAAGTAATGCTCAAACAGACAAACAGCTGTAGTGATACATGCTATGATGACATGTTTGGTCTGCACAAACAAACATCCTCAGTATCCATCAGTTCTTTTTCACTATTCACATAGCCTGGAGATAAATTTTTGCTATCATAAGTGAAAAAAAAAATCCTGTGTTTCTAATGTATCTTTTTCCCCTACGGCTGTATTTCCAGTTTCAAGAAGATCAGTGGAAGGAAATCCCTTGTCTTAATTTTGGGAGTCTGAGATAACAGTTTAACCTGAGACTGTGTTAGTAAGACTGCTTGGGGCCTAGACCTGTTAAAGTTTGGTCCACTGTGTGGGGGATCAGCCTGATTAGTAGTGGCTCAATGTCATTTTAGTCATTTGATTTTATGGCAGACATGAAGCCTCAGAGGGGCATATCCCACAGGTCCCATAAAAATAGGGTGCATTCTATGGTGCCTGTATCATCTTTTCCCTGTTGGACTGCCCCAGATCTAGTGCAACTCAGCTTGATAGTGAATATCAGCCTCCTGAATCATCTGGTTATGAATCTGGGGTATTTAGGGTATAGTCTTCATCTGTTAAGGTATTCCTCCTCAGTGAAGCTGGACTTGGTGACAATAATCAAGGATAAGTGACAGGATGAGCTTGCACCACAAACACAAGGGCTCGGGCATGGTCAGAGTCTTATAGGGATCTGGAGATACAGGTGGGTGATTTCACCCATGGTCACCTCAGCTGGATGTTAATGCCTACCATACTACAGGCTTCTCCTTTTCATAACATCAAGCATGTCTCACGTGGCCGAACTCTTCATTCTTTGGATGAGTCACAACATAATGTGCCTTCTAGGCCAGTTAGTTCTAAGCTACTTTCCCAGTCTGCTCCCTGGTGAGTCAGGCAAGACAGCGTTTCCTCTGAGACAGAAAAAGTGCCACAGTCCTACTGCTTCACTGGCTCCTTCTGGGATAATGTTTCTTTCCAGGAAGTCTTAACTCATTAAGTCCAAGTGATGCCTACAGGTGCATCTGCAGTTAACTCCTACTGACACCTCTAGGTGTCAAATATTGTTTGTTCATATTTGCATCAATAATTCCAAAACCATGTTATGTACAAGGTTTTAAAATATTTCATCTTAAAGCTTACACAACGGCAAATCCAACTGCATTAATATTTGACGTCTGCCTAGCTCAGATAAGTAAATATTAACTGGTGTTTTTATGATATTAATTTATATAGATATAATCTTCACATTTTTTTCTAAATATCTCAACAGCCAAGTAACACAGACATAACTCCTGAGCCTCACATGAAACCTGTCATCTAGATGAATAAAATGCTGCTGACAGTATGTGTATAACTCAAGTGGTTGCTCAGATATTGTAAGTTCTTTGCAAAATATTACAAATGTAATAGTTACTGTGTTTACTGTGACTTATAAAATTTGGTGTAAGACCTAGAACCAAAAGAATACTACCACTATCAAAATAGTTTGTGCTGAAGATTTTTGCCATTTATAATTCTTTCATATCTACTATGTTTCCAGAGATATGAACATTTGTTTGAAATGTGAGGACATAATTTTATTCTGTCAAAAGGCTTAAGCTCCGCCCATTGGAAGTTAGAGTGCAAACTTCCTGAGCTCCATTGGAGTGAATGAATTAAGCAACAAACTATTCTTTGCAGTCACACCCAAACCATATCTGAAGCTTATTTTCAGACTTTCTGGACATCCTGCCCTAGACTCTGTCTTTGTGGATGTTATCGCTAAAGCCCTGAGGCATACTCAGCTCATGCTGTTCCAAGGAAGGCTGATTTATTTTTTTGGCCACCATCATATTGCAATGAACTCCTTCTAAACATCACTAACCCTCACATGCTCAAAGCAGGGTTTCCTTGCTCCTTGAACCCACTCTCAGAGCTCTCCCATCTGGTGGACAGACTGGCAAAAAATGGACACAGTATGAGCAAGAAGTTTTAATGTACTGCCATGTTGAGGGTCAGGGTGCTCAGCCATGCATCCCACCTACCCAGTTTTTGATCTCATCTATTGGAGTCACTCCTGGCTATATTCAATTCCTACCCTACCCCTGGAACCAGGATATAACATGATTTTAACTTATCCACTGCCTGCTAGCTCAGTCTTGTCTTACATGTTGTGAAATGTGGATATTGGGGTAAAGAAGTGAGGCAAGACTGTGTGCCAACAGCACACAGTTTTGCTGACATTATTCTCCTGGAGAATGAAATGGATAACTTTCTGTTTGGATTCTCCCTTTGACAAGAATAAATTGTTTGGATGAAGACTCCAGACTCTTATGTATACCTTTCTTACTGATATGCAGGCTCTTTCCACACCAGAAGAATCCATTTCCTCTACGTCTTAAGTCTTGTTCTTCTAAAATAAAAACAAAAATAGGCCAATCATCATATTCTAAGTAGGGGCAAGTATGTTTTGCTTGCCTCCTTCCTCTGGCCTGGCTGGGCTGTCTTATGAGTCATTGACTGGTTTCTTTTCAGTAGCTGAGCTTTCTGGTTTCTAAAGAAAGGAGCAACTCCTTGGAACTTAGCAGGGTGCATAGTGTCCTTGTTGCCCTTCTTCTGCTTTAGGTTTTCTACCCTTAAGTAGGGTTTTTGGGGGTATGGAACAGACCCGGGTTCATTTTTTCCTCATCTGACAGGCAGAAAAATAATTTCTTCTTTCTTAGCAATGGAAGGCTCTGCTGCACTTTCTTCACAGCAGAAAATCATTCTTTCTGGTCTGTCTGGACTATGGTCCTTCCCACAGAGAGGGAGGAGCTCAGGATAGTAACATTCTTCCAAGAGACAGTTCATGGTGATGTTCTTACCCAGCCTGTAGTTAGACAAGTTTTTCTCTCTCCCTCCCCAGGCATCTTGAATCCTTAACTTTGGCATATCAAGCATCCATTACTAATAAAGGCTTGGTAGGTGCTGAGCAATTCTATGCCCCCTCCTCTGGATGTTGACTTTAGCTTCCCAGCCTAAGACTCCTGGATCAAGGGGGTATCCATTAGAATCTGCTGATTTCCCTGGTTGTAATCCCCCAGAGGCTACCAATGTGTAGGTGAGGCCTCATGGCTCCTCTTGCCATGGCAATAAACATTATACGGATACTTTATATATTCTGTGCTTACTGCCCCATCTGTTTAGGGAGCCAATCTCTCCTAGGCACTTTGCATGGATGTGGAGAGCTCTGGGCTTTGGCATCTCCAGCAAACTTTCTTACATTAGTATTACCCTCCATTAGGGTGCAATAATCTTTAATTTCAGACAGGTGACTGGAGCTGGGGGGCTTGGAACATCTTTTCACAGTGAGGCCCCCAGCACCAGTTGCAAGATTTGGGACTCGATTACACAGGCTACTGTACAGTAACTACCATTCCATTACACAGATCTCCCATTTCCTGGGGAGTTTACAACTGATCATTGGTAATGGGGCACCAACTTGGGTCCCTTTTTGTTTAGTGGTTGTCTAGGAACTTGGTACACACTTGCTGCATTCCTCAAACAAGAGCCCCATTTTTGTATCTGCTTGTCAATCCAGCATACAGTCTGTTTCTCCTCTTTGTGGTATAGGAAGAGCAGTCACACTTCACAGGATGTCTTCCATTTCCATTCTTAACTGGGAATTTTGGGGAGAATTTCCACATATAATCTCATTACTCTGAATGAGAGCTGGTGGGTAGCCTTTCAGAGCTACTCTTCCAGTTCATATCATGTACTGGTGGC